>NW_020218369.1:0-6074 GCF_003070985.1 Temnothorax curvispinosus | reverse complement strand
GTTATAACGGCGTGTGCCTGCTTGCCCGTTTTGGTGTTGCTTGCTGCTCGCTTGCTTGCTTGCCCGCTACCTTGTCTGCCTGCACGCCTCCCGCTCGCTATCAAAAGGAGAATTCGCCACCAGAGAGGACAGACGAGAACGGCCGAGAGACCACCCCAGGAGGGCGCCGGGCTGCGATACGGTGAGTCGCTTCGCTTGCTTTATCCCGTTTTCATTGTAATTAACTTCGCTTGCATTTGTGAGGGGATTGCCCCTCTGGTCCTTCGAATCACCCTAATACAGGACAATCGCGAATCCGGGGCGATTGATACCCCCCCCCCTCCCGAGCAATACGTCTAATAAAGAATCCTGAATTTCACAAAAGAACAAAGAACATTGAAGTCCGATATCATTTCATAAGAGAGAAATATGAAAAACGCGACATAATCGTGGAGTATGTACCCACAGAAAGTCAGTTGGCGGATATCTTTACAAAAGCGCTGCAAAGGGATTGTTTCCGAGCTCTGTGTGATGAGATAGGGTTGTGTGACACGCGAAAAATGTAAAACGTCAGTATGCAAGTATATATATTGCACGGAAAGAGTGGGAGTGTTGAGAATTATTTCTTTTGCTTTCCGTGCAATGCTGTGAATGAGCGTATGCGTGTGAGTGTGCGTACTGCGTAGAGCTCGGTTTCGATGAACGGGCGCGAGGGAGCAAAGTCCGAATTTCCCTCACCTCGCGCTTTTCTCGCGTTCCGCGATATCGCCGGCTTACGGCAAGCGTCGCCCCTTTTTACTGTACATGCGAACCTTCACGAGAGAGAGTCAACGTAATAAAGTGACACGTGTTCTTATAGTCTGTTGAGAGAATTTCTTCGCATCCTGTCCCGGGGTTGTTGCATATACCGATATTAACAACACACCCTATAGCACTCCCCGGTAAATTCTACCCCTATTTCATATACGTTTGGTAAAAATTCGATCCATTGATTTCCGAGATCATCGAACACAAACAATCAAACCGACAAACTCTGTCTCTTTATAATGTACTAGCTGGTTACTCGGGCTTCGCCCCGGAGGACATGTGTAATAAGACACGCAAATAGTCTCTCTCTTTCCTTCTCCCTCTCCCTCTCCTTCTCTCTCTCTCTCTCTCTCTCTCTCTCTCTCTCTCTCTCTCTCTCTCCCCCCCTCTCTCTCTCTCTCTCTCTCTCTCTCTCTCTCTCTATGGGCTGCCAGATGTATCGGATTCTCCATATGAGATCACCCTCCTACATTCGTGAGCTTTTCAATGAACCTGATCCATCGTTGAGGAGATCCGAACGTCTGGTTGCAACTCAGACTTTCCACATTCCTTCGTACAGAACGGAAACATACAGAAACTCTTTTCATATATTTGCAATGTATTTCTGGCACTCGCTCCCTGATAACATAACTTCTGCATCGACTATCGCATCATTTAAGAGTCTTCTCAGATCATTTCTGCTTGTATCTGAAACCGACTGAATATATCAACTTGCTGTTCTTTCCGTTTATTGAAGTCAATATAGACGTCAAGTGAGTGCATCGGTTGCATGCTTCAAGATGTTATTACTGGTGCGTTAATAAGATAAGTGCGTTAACCTTAAGTTTATTACTATTATTGTTATTCAAAATTTTGTTGCTTTATAGCGTGTGCGTTGGTTTAAGCTTATATTACAGTTCAAAAGCTTTTTGTTGCTTTATACCGCATTGATAGCTTCGTGTATAAAGTTAATTCTACTGTTATTGTTGGTGTCCCGGGAAAAAATATTCATATCTGATCATATATGATTATATATGAATGGCCATATATGGTCAGATATGGAAATTGGCCAGATCTGAGGATATATGATCTGGTATTATTGTATATGTTAATATCTGATCAGGTATGATCAGGTACGAACTATATATTTATCAGGTATGAACATATATATTTAAGTAAGTTTCAGAAAATTGTTATATATTTTCAAAAGTTATTTTTTAAGAGTGTGCAACTTTATTATAAAAGTAGACTCTACGATACAACTAATACAAAAATTGTGCCGCTCTATAGTGCGAGACAGTGTCGTGTCTTTTGATACCGTTCTTATAACACTGTTTGTCAAATTTTAAATACGAGAAACAGATCCCATCGAATGCCATCTATTGAATACTTTGAGATGCAATATCTGATCTGATCATATATAATATTATATGACTATATAGGTTCATACATGATTATATATGCTCTATATATGGGTATGTAAAACTTATATCTGTTCATATCTCATTTATACATGTTCATATACTGTCAAATATGAATATTTTTCCTGGACATTTTGTTCGCGGATATAAAAGTCCGGGAAAAATATTCATATCTGACAGTATACGAACATATATAAATGAGATATGAACAGATATAAGTTTTACATGCCCATGTATAGAGCATATATAATCATATATGGTTATCTATCGCCATATATGATCAGATCGTGCATTATACATGACACAAGATCTGATCATATATGGCGATAGATAACCATATATGATTATATATGCTTTAGATATGGGCATATAAAACTTATATCTGTTCATATCTCATTTATATATGTTCATATACCGTCAGATATGAATATTTTTTCCCGGGGTGTTAATAATATAAGTGCGTTAACCTTAAGTTTATTACTATTATTGTTATTCAAAATTTTGTTGCTTTATAGCGCGTGCGTTAGTTTAAGCTTATCATTATTACTGTTCTATAGATTTTTGTTGCTTTATACCGTATTGACAGCTTCGTGTATGATGTTAATTCTACGGATTGTTCTACTACTTTTGTGCTATGTTATACTGTATTGCGACTGCTGTGTCTGCTGGTGATTGTGGACTGCATGGCTTCCTGAAGTAGCCACTTGATTGAGAGCATCGTATTTCATTCTGTAACTACTAGATTGTTTAACTGCTTTAATACTGCAATTATTGTATATGCTTTATCACATTTGCCCTTTAGCCTTTGCTCGGGCATAATAAATCATCTCTCTCTCTCTCTCTCTCTCTCTCTCTCTCTCTCTCTCTCTCTCTTACCACATTTTTTAATTGTTGTCTTAATTTCAGTCACTTCCCGTCCTTGTGGAAGCGAGCCATACTTCGACCGCTCTCCACAGTTAAATCTCCCGCTTCTCCTTCGGACACGAGGCCTATTGCTAATCTGTGTGAACTCTCTAAGTTGTTCGAGAAAATTCTACACCGTCAGATTTCGGACTTTATAGCTACTCATAATATGCTCGATGATCGGCAATCCGGTTACCGGAAAGGCTATTCCACCCAGTCCGCTTTGCTGCGGTTGCTCCATGACATTAAGTATGGCGGCGACGTGGGTGAGGTGTTGATTCTCGTCCTCTTCGACTTCAGCAAAGCCTTTGACACGGTCAGTCATTTTCTACTGTTGACCAAACTCAGACAACTAGGGTTTTCTGATTCGGCCCTCAAGTTAATTTTTTCGTATCTAACTGGTCGATGTCAGGCTGTCGTTGATTTGGAGGGCGTGTTTTCTGACTGGCTGTCTGTCACTTCAGGTGTTCCACAAGGATCCGTCCTAGGTCCTCTCCTTTTCTCTTTATTTATTAACGACATTGGTGCCTTCTTGAGATATACTGAGCGCATTATATTTGCCGATGATACACAGATCTATCGCAGAAGTCCCCTTAGTCAACTGAGCGTTGCTTTACACCTCGTCGCACATGACGTGGGTGTCATCTCACAATTTGCTACAATCAACGGATTGACTCTCAATCTTAAGAAATCAAAAGTCTTGATTTTTGGCAGCAGGAGTCACGTTAGACACTTAAATTTAAATGACCTACCTCTCGTTTCAGTTGGCGGTACCTCCATCCCATTTGTTACGGAGACTCGAAACCTCGGGGTCATCATACGCTCCGACCTTTCTTGGGAGGGTCACGTTTCACACATTTCAAGAAGGGTATACTTTACACTGCACAAACTGAAATTTCACAAGAATTCATTATCAATTAATCTACGTGTTAAACTTGTGACCACCTTGATTTTGCCTTTGTTGGACTACTGCTCTCTTGTATACAACGACGTGACCGAGGAACTAAATACCAGGCTTCAGAGACTCTTAAATTGTGCTATTCGTTTCATTTTCAATTTAAGGCGTGACGAACGCATCACACCTTACCGGCATCGATTGGGGTGGTTATCGGTCAAATACCGCCGTCTTTACTTTCTTGGTATCGAAATGTTTAAGGTGTCCCATGACTTATCTCCTAGTTATCTCTCTGAAATCTTCGTTAATCACGACCCCTCAGTCAGGCGATCGTCACGACTGGCGCTACCGCACTCTTTTTATGTTCCAAATCACAGAACTGAAACCTATCGCAGGTCCTTTCATCTCGCGGGCATCTACTTTTGGAACTCGCTTCCTTATGATGTTGTTTCAGCAACGTCTGTCGCCGTTTTTAAGGGTAAGCTATACGACTATCTTTTCTCGCTTGAGCGTAACTCTATCTAGAGCCTTATATTAGTCTCTGTCTTATGCATGATCTGATTGAGAGTGTCAACCTATCGCTTATACGTCGATTAGTTTAAGTTACTTTTAGTGTTCATTAATTGTTCTTGCGTTTCTTGCGAGTTGAATCTGAGACTTCTTTCATTGCTCTGTGCATCATTTGCGTACTATTAGAGGTGTGCTTCAACCCTTTTCTTTACTCTACTGATTCCTCAGCTTAGGTTGCAGTTCCACTGCTGGTTGCTGCTTAATGCACATCTGTCGCTTATATTATATTATACTATTTTTACTGTTCCTCTTATGTAGATGTATTACTTCTGTTCTTATTTACAACTTTTTTTTTTTCCGATTGTTCTACCTTTGTAATGCATTACTTGCTTAAAGTCATTCACTATGGCATAATAAAAAATCAATCAATCAATCTCTCTCTCTCTCTCCCTCTCTCTCTCTCTCTCTCTCTCTCTCTCTCTCTCTCTCTCTCTCTCTCTCAGCAATGATTCTAGTCTTTGAATCGTTAATGCTTGCGAACGCGCGTGTACATAGCACGCACACACATGTAAATAGTTTCTAGTCATTTATTGTATTGTATGTTATGGCTTTTGCGCTTAAGAAGATTTATCCTGAAGCGCCTAATAAATAGCGATATCTATCTATCTATCTTTGCTCCCTCTCCTCTTCCAACCTTTTTATTCTCTCTTTTTCAACCTCCCGGTCTTCTCACTCTTTTCCCCCTTCCTTCTCTCTTCCTCTTTCTGTAACCCTTCCTCTTTCCCTCTACGTTTTACTTTCTCCGCCTCCATTCCTCCTTTCTTTGTTTGTTTCCATACCTCTTTTGATCCAGAGGTCCCCTTCCCTTTGCCTCCCTTCCTCCTCCCTCTTTTCTCCCTCTTGGCCGACCTTTCTCTCCCCTCTTTCATCTCCTTCTTTTTTACCTACTAACCCCCACCCTTCCTTCTCACCCTTTTTCACCTCCCTCCAACTTTCTTTCTTCCCTGAGCCATCCACCTTTCTCATTCTTGCCAGTTCTACTCTTCTTTTTGCCTCTTCCTCCACTCATTTTCTAATAATCTCCCCCTTCTGCCATGTTGTCATTTTCTCTCCTTCCTCTCCTTCATTTACCCCCTTTATTACCACCTTCTCAACCTTCTCCTTTCCTCTCCCTTTCCAGCACCAATCACTCCACCTTTCTTCACTCCTGGGCGTCACTTCCGTCATACTTCCTTTCATCTCTCCTTTCTCCTTTTTTCCTTCCTCTTTCTTCCCTCTCTCTCCTAGCCTTCTTTCCTCCATTCTCTGCCTTCCTTTCTCTTCTGCTACAGCCCTCTCGACTTTTTCGTCCCTCCATCTTACGTCCTCTCCTCTTTTTATTTCCTTCCCCCACTCCCTCCCACCTCTCCTTCTCTCTTCCGTCTCGCTTCCCGACTTCCTCCTTTCTCTAACACTTTTCCGCTCTCTCTCTTTCCTCGACACTCCCCTCTTTTTCTGACCCGCCTTTTTTTCTCTCTAACACCCTCCTAATCTTCCCTAACTCATCTCCTATCCTGTCCAACACCCTAATCAAATCCTCC
>NW_020218368.1:0-2209 GCF_003070985.1 Temnothorax curvispinosus | reverse complement strand
TTAAGGATATCCTTATCAAAGATTTCTCCACATTTGCTAACAGAGGAATACCCACTTTCAAAAAGGTGAGAATGTTTTTAGCTATTATATTTAAGTATATCCAGAAAATATATGTATAAATACATACACGGCGTATGATTTTTAAAGATTCACATAATATTATACTTCTATAATTTTCGCATGATAAAAAGTTATTAAAAATATGAGATGTATCTCCAAGAGCTTTATATTGTACAAGTCTTTGTAAGTTAGTAGTTCTTAATTTTAAATTTACTCTATTACAATTCTATATCTTTGTCATAGGCCGATCCGCTGTCGCAACATCTTGTCGCTTTGGAGCCGAAGAGATGGCGACCGTTGAGAACGAGACTGTCGCCTGTTTTTACATCCGGTAAACTGAAAGAGATGTTCTCCTTAATATCCGAATGCGCTGACCACCTTGTCCAATACATGGAAAAAGTAACGAGCAGAGATGAACCTGTAGAATGCCGCGAGTTGACGGCCAAATATACGACCGACACTATCGGCAGCTGCGCCTTCGGCATCGAGATGAATGCTTTGTCGGACGAAGACAGTGAATTTCGAAAAATGGGAAGAAAATTATTCAAACCGACTTGGAAAAGTATATTACGATTCAGAATGAGACAAATGTTTCCGCGGCTTTACGAATTATCCGCGTACGTCCTACCGCAAACAGAAGTCACCAAATTCTTCACGCGCGTTATCGTAGAAACCATGGACTACAGAGAAACGAATAATATCACTAGACACGATTTCGTTGATACGTTGCGCGATTTAAAGAAACATCCAGATAAATTGGGCGATATTGGTATGTATCTATATATTTATATATTACTTTTATCTGTCATAAGACTATCTTTTACATAGAAATACCATACCAGTTTGCATACTTTATAGTTTTAAATAATTTTATAAATCACAATAAAGTAAACTTTTAATGCTTTTATAACAACAATTTGTTCTTTATTGCCGAATTTTGACATAATATAACTTTGAAAATAATGAATTTATTACGTGTGTGAGTTGTTGAAAATCACTCATCCAACTATTTAGATTATATAATCTAATAAAAAATTAAATGGTAATAAATAAATTACATTTTAGAATTGACAGATAGTTTAATAGCTGCCCAAGCGTTCGTATTTTTCGCTGCTGGCTTTGAAACTTCGTCAACAACTATTAGCAATGCGCTCTATGAGTTAGCATTAAATAAAAAAATACAAGACAATTTACGTGAAGAAATTGACGAGGTCTATAAAAAACATGGTAGAGACTTAACATACGATAATATAAAAAAAATGGATTATTTAGATAAAGTTTTCAAAGGTATGTCGTTTGTGTGAAGAATAATATATGCTATATTTTTTTCAACGATATTGTAATATGATATCATTGCCAGTAAACTTCAATCTAATTGTAGTTTTTCAATATTTTCATAATTTAACACTATTCTTAATGCATATAGAAACATTACGAAAATATCCGCCAGCGACATTACTTAGGAGAGAATCTATGTCAAGTTATACTTTCAATGGTATCAACGTTAGTATACCGAAAAGTCAACAAATATGGATTCCCATTTACGCGATTCATCGAGATCCGGATATTTATCCAAAGCCAGATGTCTTCAATCCAGAAAGATTTGATGAAGAAACTGTGCGAAGCAGGCACCCGATGGCTTATCTACCTTTTGGCGACGGGCCAAGGAATTGCATTGGTATAGTGAAATAATTTGAAATATCTCTTTTTATTTCCTTCCACGCAGAAAAAAATGTTTAATCAAAAAATATTTTTAATTTGTTACATATTTTTCAATTAAAAGTACTTTTGACCGAGAACTTTAATCAAATTTACATCATGATCGTTCTTTTGTTTTCAGGAGCACGTTTTGCTGTTTATCAGAGTAAAGTTGGACTTGTAAAGATACTACGAAATTATAAAGTTGAAACTTGCGAGAAAACTCCAATTCCCTACGTAAATGATCCTAAAGCAGTCGTATTAACGCCAAAAGGCGGACTACACTTAAAAATAATTAAAATTAATCGACCTTAATTTTTTCAAGTTTTTCTCCAACTCTCCACAGAAAGCGTGATAAAAAGTGAAGAAAATCTGTCAATTAGAATGATAGAAGTCATTCTGTGATATTTATTAATTTTTTTAATGTTGTGCATTTATATCTTATGTAAAA
>NW_020218367.1:33942-216385 GCF_003070985.1 Temnothorax curvispinosus | reverse complement strand
TTTTTGGCACCCCGGAATTCCACATTTAATTGAAGCAACAGTATTTTTTTCTCAGTGTGCGTAATAGCATCAATGTTAAATTGATTATCAATTTAACGATGTAATATTACATTTCCAGCTTCATAAAACCGTTTCAGGACCGAATAGTAATCGACGCGTGGTTTAAAAGCATAACAATAAAATGTATAAATTAAAAAAAAATTATTATTAGGTAAAATCGTCCAGTGATCGAAAATGTCAATATTGATTGTCAATTGTCATTTACAATATTTCGATGGAGGGAATAGTTTGAGAGGCGCGTCTGCGGAACGACAACGACGAGGAAAAGATTCAATAAATCTACTTATATGCTTTCAAGAAAGGATTTTAGAGACGCGGGACACACGTGCGGCATCGTCGTAAACACAATGCTGTTTTACGACGGGCGATATTGTAAGTATATACGCATTTTTCATGACGCGTGCCGCATTTCGGCTCGCATCTTATCGCGTTTACTCACAACGCGCCGTACGTGTCAAGGCTCTCGCGGCGATCCTTATTTACGCATCTGTAACTTTAATGTCAATTTATGCGCCGCTATTACATGCGGCAATTACGTGATCCGTACGTTGCGTCGCGTCAAACGGACGCTTATCGTGCGCCAATTTTTTAAATAATCCAATATTTGCGCGTGCAATATATCGGATAAATGCAATTTACCGTTCTATTACGTTACCGGATATTTGCGCGGAATAAATATCTGCCGTGCGGCCCCCGGAATATTATACGTGACGCGCTATTTTTTAATGGCCCCTCTGTACAAACGCGCGAATCGCTTAACGTGCGCTTAACGTGTTAATAATTTAACGCATAACATAACAAAAATATCAGGATAATACGTATTATTTCGAAACAAATATCATCGAAATACTTTGTTTAGAACATTTCTTTCATTCACACGTTCGAGAACGTAACGCAACAACAAATATTTTGCACAAGACAGTTTTATGTTTTATCATTTTTCTCATCGGCCGATGCTAAAATCATTAGTTATAAAGGTGGACGGTAGATGGCGATGAGACGCTATTCGGCTCGCCCGAAGAATCCGTAGAGGATTTCGCGTAATAAAACAAGACGCGCATCGATATAATGGAGAGATAAATTCCACGAAAGGCTGATAAACGGTTATTCAAAATACAGGAGAAACGCTCAATGATAATAAGCCGCAACGTTTATTTACGGACTTTTGTCGCTATTATTATTTAAACAAATGCCGTTTTTCTTTTCTTTTATTACACGATGCTTCTAATTACAATGTAGCTATTTTTTACGTTGATATTCCGCGATAAAATTAAATATGTGTCACCGAGGCAAGCGCGTCCCGGATAAATTTTGAAATACTTCTCGGTTGCGAGCGTATTGTCTATACGTTTGTGTGCGTGCGTGTATATGTGTGTCCCATCTCTTTTTCGAGCCTTGTACTCCCGTGGAATTATGCGAGAATGACTTTGGCAGAGCTCCAATGCGCCGCAGAATGCGCGGGGACAACATATATACGGAGCAACGAACTTTAGTCGGCGTGACTTCGGGCGTGGATTCTTTTTGTTTCGACGAGAACTTTTCAGCCGGGAAACCTGATGTAGACGTTTTCTTTAGCGGCAATAGAACGAAACTTTCGTTCCGTACACGCCGTTCGTCCCTACGCGACGCGATAATTGCGGAGTCCTCATACGAGGGTGGAGATGAATATACATATATCGAGAGACTCTTTGAAAAATGAAGCTTATACGCTAATTGCAAGTACATCGGAAATCGAATCTCACGATAAACACATTCTTTCAAATTTATTTCAAATTCAAACATTATTCAGTCGTGGAGGAATAAATTCGGTCTCTCTCTTTCTCTCCCTCAGATCTCTCATTTCTATTACAGGAGAAAAACATTATTGCGGTAATAATATTATGTCGCAACACAAGCGACGTGCAGGAATGAAAACATAAAATCGCAGAGGGAAAATAGAGATAAGAGAGAAATATTATCATTTAATAAAAGCGCTTCCGAAAACATCAACATATTTAGCGTACCAACGCGACGCGTAATACGCGGTTTGTAATCCGGTTTTTTGCCCTAATTTTTTGCCTCGTTATATTTTTACGAGGCTCAGCGCGGATGCTTATCGGTGTTATCATACCGTAATTAATGCGATCATTATCGCATCCGCGCTGGCTAGATTAAAAGCTGCGCGCACACCCTACACCGCGAACGCGCACACGCCGCACACCGCGCGGAAACAGCTTATAGCGTTTCAGGTGCGGTGATTAAAAATTACAGCTGGCGCGCACGGCGGTGGAAAAGAAGGAAAGAAAAGGCAAAAACGCGAATGCCTAGACCGAATCTATGCGCGTCGTAATTTTTAATTATTATTCCGCGACGATCGCGCGCGGTTTTATGTAAACCGCGCGCGACCGCCGCGTCCGCGTCGCTACCTTCGCGCCAGCTCTCGCTACGTACGCTTAATTAATTGAACACAACGTAATTACGGGGGAACGGCGCGGCACGGCGCGAACCGGCCGGGACAGCCAACCATTTTTAATTAATATACGGCGAGAGGCACGATTACGAGTTTCTCGTTAACGCCCTTTACGACGCCGGCGACGCCGACGCCGACGCCGACGCCCCGTGCATTTACCCGCGGAATATTATGCCGCCGCGCCGGTAGCGGCAAACATTTTCTGGTCGAACACTCGTCGTAAGACGGGGGGGGAGAGGGAGAAAGAGAGAGAGAGAGGTAATTACGATTCCTATTACGCTAAAGCCGATACCGGTAACGCACGACCCTATTCAACCCTCGGCCGCTCCCCCACCCCTCCCCGGAGGATCCGGAGTCGCCGGCGAAATAATCTCCGCGAAATAATCCTCGGGAGACCCGCCCGGTCCGACGCAATTTCGCGCGAATATGAATAAGAATCACGACTCACGCGTGACTCGGCGTCGGGGAGGGGCGGGGGGGGGTGGCCTCTCTCCGTTGCGGCGAAGTTAGGGCGCTGCCGGGTGGAGCAGGGTAGACAGGCAGGCAGGCAGGCAGGTTAGGGTTGGCGTCGGGAAGAACCGTGGTGGAGGTTTGGGGTTAGAGCGGCGGCGGCGGCGGCGACGGTGACATGGTGGTGGGAACGGCGGCGATGGTGGTGGCGAGAATGACCGACTGCGCTGACTGCGCAGACCCCGAAGTCTCGCAGCCGCGAGTACGCACGAGTACGTAGTCAAACTTCGGCTCAGTAAGGACTGTGGTTCCCCCGTTCGCAGTGCAGTTCGAAATCTCCGGGAGCGAACCGCGTTCTTTCGTTTTTTCTCTCTCCTTTCCTCTTTCTCTCTTTCTCTCTGTCCCTCCCTTTTTCCCTTCCCCTCTCTCTCTCTCTCACTCCGTCTCTAAGATCTAATCCCGATTTCGTCTCTACCTTCGTTTTTCCGTCATCGGTCATCTTCGTTTATCGTCTCCCTCTCCACGCTTGTCGCCTCCGCGTTCCCTTCACCCGCCGAGGCGCCTCCTTAACTTTTTTCTTCCTCCGCGGTTTGTCCTCTGTCGTCCACGCAACGTATACGCGCGCGACCGGAACCCGGAACCGTTCGCGTCTCGCGATTGATGGGACACGGGCGAAACGCGCTGGCGATACCGGCGATAGTGCAGGCGGATCACGTCATTCACGTCCCGCCGATCCGAGCAGGTGCCTTCATGGCGAGTCACGTGGATCGGCGGCGATCCGGCGATTCGGGAGAGTCTCGTTAGTCCCGGTCCGGGCTGCACGGCGCGCCGCGGTGCGCGCGTGTGTGCCGCCGTCTGATCGTCGGCGGATGTCTACCACTGGACCGACTGGACAGGCTGCTCATCGGTGTCCGCGGGTCGCGGGGTGACCGGAGTACGGCGCGGCGGAGAAGCACGGAGTACATACGCGGTGGCGATCCGCGGTGGTGCGGGTCGATGTGCACAGGTCCGAGGAGACGCACCGACACTTGGCCTCGCTCGG
Organism: Temnothorax curvispinosus; assembly: GCF_003070985.1. Lineage (NCBI taxonomy): Eukaryota > Metazoa > Arthropoda > Insecta > Hymenoptera > Formicidae > Temnothorax > Temnothorax curvispinosus. Next base: position 212,384 of record NW_020218367.1, on the reverse strand, counting down.
TGTAAGTACCACCCACACTCTATGCTCGTTCCACCCGCTCTAACCCTCGAAACCGCCCCCCTAAAACACACGACACGAGCCCGCCGCGCGCCGGTTCCCGGTTCCCGACCGTGAGTCACAGCACAGCACATCACCACGCGCGCCCGCCGCCCCGTGCGATAAGTCAGCTGGAAGCGTGCGGAGTGCGGTGTGCGATGCTTGCCGAAGCGGGGGCTCTTGGTTCACGGGATTTCTCGGGTCAGCTGTTTACCGGTTGTGCGCCTCGGCGCACGCCGCTATCGCGGGACGTATCGCGTCCGGTAGACTGATTAAATATGCATTCTCTTTGGTGCGCGTACTGCGCGTTGCCCTTAAAATAGGGCTTCATCGACTCGGCGTTAAATCGCCCTCCGTGTTTATACACGGTGCTCTTTTATATAGACCTCCGAGCTGCGAGCTTGATTTACGGAGGAGCCCTGACTTGCCTTACAAATTTACGAAACGTGCGATGAAATAAATCTTTCATTAAACGCGCACGGCGGGAGCCGCGAGTGACTTTTAGAGCCATCACGCGCACTCTTATTCTCCAAAGCCACTTAGCTTTTTCTTTTAAGCTGTTTCTATTAAATTCTCCCGCGCGACTCCGTCGTTCGCGTCGGGCACGCATTTAGAACGATGAAATCAAATTGAAAATATTGAGTCTTCAGAGTTGCTATTTTTACTAATTGATGATACCGCTCAAAATACGCTTTATATTATATGTCTCTTCTCGAATAACTATTACTGTACCATTATCGAATTTGAAACAGTCTAGCATACTAAATAACACACTTTGCTACTTAATAATTTCAATGCCGAGCTCATCTGCTGCGTTCTTACTAATATAATACTGTTACGCGGAAGCGGCGGGATTTTCTCTCTATTTTACAAATGTACGCGCAAGATATTACGAACACTTCTTGAAAGAAGCGCGGCGGAAAGGGGAGCTTGCCGCAAAGCGAGATACAGCGGAGAAGGCTCATCCGCAAAAGTCGATAACAAGCACGTAATCGTAGAATCGCGATTCCGAGACTCGTTAAACAAATTAAATCTCCCACGTCTCAGCTAGTAAATATATTACGGTGCTTTCTTACGCCCGCTGGCGCTTTGGCATCATAATTAATTATCCGATACCGCGGATATCCCTAATCCCCAACGAGTTCGAGCTGCCGAGGCCGAATGAGCTTGTAATGAAATGCACCCCTCTGGGCCTCTCGTTTCCAGCGGACGCTGTTGTTTTTCCAGCCAGCCGATGCGATGGGAGAAGTGTGGCCCCCGAAATATTCTCCAAGTTTAATAACCGCCGGCTTATATATCGCGCGGATATTAAGTACGCGTTAGCACGTACGTCTCCCGACGGTATTAAATTTTGACGTTCCTTCGGAGGCGGGGAGTTACTTTTCCTCTTCTCGAGGGGTCGTTTAATGACTCGGAGTTTGCAAAGGAGAATTACGGCGGTTAATACATCGTAATTACTTCCACATGCCTACGCGCGAGAAGCGGCCCGCCCGCCCGCGCCCAAGCGACTCATCCGATCCGTTCGGATATTTCACTTCGCCGGGGATATCTCGACGTTTAATAACGCGTGTAGTCGTGTACTCGCGCCGACGAACTTTTGTGTGTATATTTGGAAACTTATTCAGTTTCATAACGGATGATTTGTCGCGGTCGTAAAACCGTATCGCCGCTCGCGGTGATTTGTGATCTCGCTCAAGAAATCTATACAATGCTCTACACAGTGTTCGAGTGTTAATATCTCGTGCCACATAAATTGTAGATCGCATATGTTACGCACAAATACGTTTATAAAATGTAGCACAATTTTTCAGAGTTCGAGTTATGTGGAGATTTTGTTCGTAAAATATTATTCATACGCGAATGTATTATAACGATGTAAGACCAGCGATATTTGAATATTAAAACAAATCTTAAATCAACTGAACAGTTTCTTTTCCGTTTTATTTAGAGAACAAATTTGTTAGTCGAGCCAGGAAATTCCAAGTCGAATATACAGAGAACATACTTGTGTCACGGACATTTTATGATCTATTTTAAATATTCCTTATAACACACACACATTGCCGACAACCCTCGCGTGTCGCGCCGCGATCTATCAAAAATCAATTTAAACGTTTTAGATCGCATTCCCGGGGATACGAAACTTTTTATCTGTTATAACAGTCGCCGTAGCGTGATTAATCGACCCATCCGTACTACTATTAAATGGGATGCGGATAATTAATCGTCGGTTTCGCCACAACACCTGCTTGCCTAGCGTGGGAACATCTGAACCGCGTTAGACGCGCGGCGCGGCGGCTCCGCGCAAAAACGGCGGGCATGCCGATCCGGGATCCGTGTGCCGGTTACGGCGCGAGTCATTAAGTAAACTGTAAATCTTGCTTATACTTGGCGCTACGCGCCGGGCTTACGTCAAATCCAATCGTAAATTCTGCGATATGCACGAGAGATATTAAACCCATACGCACTCTCGCATTCCTCTCCCTCTTCGAACGTTCTCCCATTTCGTGCCTTTCCAGCGTAACAATAACCGCGCCAAGTGCCATGGCGAGAGCTTCGCTCTCCAATAATAAAGCGGCCCATAAAGCTCACCGGGCGTAAATGACGCGGGAATTACAGATAGTATTTACATCGTCTCGCCCGTAGAGGAGTGCCGCAGAGCTCGGCCAGTGTTCCCCGCTCTCGAGCTCGTAATACGACACGTTCGTCAATCCATTCGTGCGCACACGCCTACGCGAGTAGGCGACGGGAAAGAGGAAGAAATGGAGAAAGAAAGAAAGAGAGAGAGAGAGTGCGCCGGTAATAAACGAAGCCGTAAAAAGCTCGACACGGCAACTACGCGCACGCATATGTAATCGACGTCGCCGTCAGGCGTTAGGAGACTTTTAGGACGCGGGTCGTCCTAAAAGAAATTTTAATAAGCCACAAAGCGATCGGGTAGAGATCCACAGCAGGCGGCACCCAGCTTCAGCAACGGCGGCGGCGGTGGCGGCGACGGCGGTAACCAGTCCGCCCTCCCGGTCGCCCTCCAGTCAACTTCCAGCGGTCGTGATAAATCAGGACGCACCTGGCGTCCCTCGCTGCACACACGCCAGGTCCGATGCATTCGCCCGTCGCGTACTCGCTGGATTACCCTCCCTCTCTCCCCGACGCGACCCGACGCTCGGAGAAAAGCGTATTCTACGGAGCGGTCGAATTAAGAGCCGCGGGAGCGTAAGGGGCGCGCGCGAAGAACGGATGGAAAAGGCGAAGGCTATAAATACGAGGAGAGGCCAGGAGAGCTAGGGCGCACGGGCGAAAAGACACGGAGGCGGAGAGAGAACTGTCCTCGGCACAATGCGTGTGCCGCACCAATCCTATTTTCAGAGATACCCATCTCTCACGGTTTCAGCGGCGGCAGGGTGAGACGACGGTATAGCCGGGTAACCGCTTTATCCCTACGGTCGAATCGCTCCTTCGAGGTTGGGCTCGCTCGCAGCTGTGTTTCGTCGCTTCTTTAAAGTCCATCCTTCCCTCGCCTCCGTCGTCGCGTCGCCTCGATTCTCTATCCGAAAAAACATCGGAAATGCAAAGCGCTTCCACCCCGGCGCGGCGCGATGGTAACCGTCGAGAGTCGCGAGGGGTAGATCGCCCGATGCCGGAGAGTGCGTTTTCCATTTCGCTCGTAAAACGTCTGCGGCGACTTATCGAATCTGTATTACCTCTCATGCACGCCACTCGCACGCGGAGAAGTGTTTCGATAGAGCCTTCTTCCCGCCCGCCTCGCCCGCGCCCCGGAAAAGCGATATTTTTTAACACGCCGATCGATGAGGAAATACAGGGGCACCGAACTTTCGCGAATGTCGTTTACACCCTTGTAACGTATACATCGTGCGACGAAAGAAGTGAATTTCTTCGTCGCGCTGTTGATAAAAAATGCCAGTCGGGATTGAAGTCGACACGGTCGCGACAATATTTATTTGTCAAATGAGATAATTTGTAACGTATTTCCGTCCGCGCACGTGTCTCGCGCTGCCAGTTATTGTTCCGGGATAATTATTATTCCAGTGACGATAGAGGATGTGATTTGAGATGAAGATTAAGGGTGTCCTCTGGGTGGACTAACTCATTTAGCCGGCTGGCACAAAGGACAGCGTCACTTAGACGTCATACAAAGAGCATTTTGGCTCCCCCTGCGGAGTGCCAGAGATAGCGGATTGTAATAATAGTGCTTTCCAGACTAACAAGACGAAAATTAGATTCAATCTTCGATTCTTGAGATCTAGGTCCCCTCCGCGTTTATTTCTTTATTATTAGCGCGTACCGAAACGATCATTCGTCATGGATTCTGAATTATCAACGTTATATTGTTGCGGGAGCGACGTGACGTGCCACTTACGGAGCATGACAGATTTCCCGGTAGCCACTTATCTCTGGTTACGAAGTAGTTCGCCCGCGCTCGCGGACGACGGTGCACACTTAGCCGGTGAAACGAGGTGATTTATAGCGAAACTTGCCGTATAAAACGTACACATGCGTTAAACGTCCGGGGTGTCTCGCACCGTTACTTCCCACAGATACACATCCCCCTTGCGGCTTAAATTTTGCGGAATCGAGAGAGAGAGAGAGAGGTAGGAGAGAAAGAGAGAAAGGGGGGAAGGGGCTCCTCTCCCGGTGAACTTGTACCTTGCACTTCAGTTTTATGCGCGGCGCTCTGTGAAGGGCGGATATCGTGTTTGCTCTTGTAGCCGGTATTGTTTGCCGGCCGCCTTTGTTTACGGCTCTCTCGTTCCTCGTTCCACCCTTTTTGGGTGGTAGGTCACGGTTCAGGGAGCTCACTTGAGGAGGATTTCTTTTGTCTCGGCCGTCCGTCGCAATAATCGAGTGAAACCACGGCGAACGAATTGCGGCACGCACTTGGCGCGCTGGCGCTGGAACAATATGATTACTTACCGGCGCGGACATCATTGGCGAGATTGGAGAAAGGAATGAACGCGTCGGAACTCTCTCCGGTAATCAACGGTATCTCCGTTGATTAAACCGTCTATACCATCCGACGATCTATACCGCGAGCGCAAACACACGAAAGTGAAAAGATCATTAGAGGATATCATTTGGGTAGAGGAGGGGGAGGGCCGTGAGAACCACGCAGCCTGAAGAGCGAGAGACGTAATCGTTGTGGATTATCCGTGACCGCGAGCGCTGCCGGCTCAAGGTGCGCCTGTCATTCGAGTCGTCGAATCTTCCCCTTCACGTGTCTCGTTCTGTGGCGAAAAGAGGAAGGCCTTTCCGCCCTTTCCCCCGTCGATGTCGAATGCCGGGGCGCCGGGGAGGGTAGTCGTGTTTTCGTCGCAAACGGGAAAAGCGGACGGACGGGAAGCAAGAAAGAAATGGGCTAATTGCCTGGATTTGATCGATCGTCCTGCGAGGCCCGTTTTCTCTCAATTATGTAATTGGACGATGTTAACTTGCCGCGCTCGGAGCCGAAACGACGAGTATGTAACATCCACGATTGCGCGCGCGAGGGCCGAGATTTATTATTATTTTGGCGAGACTATTCGCCTCGATACAACCGTAATTGGATCTGGGACGTCTCCTTGTCAGGTAACGTCATAATCCCGCGTGGAAAAGCTGGAAGCGCGCACCGAGAGTAGGTCGTTACTCTCTGGAAAACCGGAAACGTGGCAGAGAAAGGACAGGAAGGGAAGCGGCTGGCCGACGTACTGGAACGTACGACTAAACAGGCTTAATATTGTTAGCGCGACTACGCCGCTGTGCTTTTCGTTCGAAGCTGGACGTCGCGTCGTTATTATCTTGGCCGTTAAATATGGCCTCGCCAGACACACCCGTGAATAAATTAACGTGCGGCGAACGCGCACTTCGGACATCCCCGCTCTTTGAAGAATTAGAGAAAAAAAAAACGAGAAGAGAGGCTCGAAAACTATAGTTTTTTACTTTGCGCGCGCGAAGCGTGATTAATTCTTTAACGTTATGTAAAAATGAAACGTTTAACAAGCGTTTTCCTTTCTTAAACGGTTACTCGAGATACGTACACACGGAGGTACAGCGAATTCGATTATATTTTCGCAACTCAAATAAACGGTAACTTCGGATGAGGGACAGGTGGAGGAAATAACCGATAGTTATCGGTACAGAACAGAGGCGACCTAGAACGAACAGATGGGGGATGTTTTAATATGTCCGACCGATATTTCTGCGGCTTCATCGATGCGGAATTACGAGAATACATAGCCCGGGCGTTGACATGCCGAGCACGTTGATATTTCACGTATCGTAAATTAGAACTATCGAGCTTTCCATCTGTAGACGCTATCGTCCGTATTTATCTATATTCCGCGATCGATTTGCTGTCGATCTCCCTCCCTCTCTCTCTCTCTCTCTCTCTTTCTGATGGTTTCATTCAACAAGATAATGTTTTAATGTACATACATTCCTCGTATAAATGTACAAGATGTATCAAAAATCGTCCACTTTTTTCTGTCTTATAAATTATCTGACGGTTTTCCAATTTATTCCCTTTTAGCAGAAAAGTTGATAGGTTTATTGAATATCTCGCATTCAGTAATTACTAATCGACCGAAACATTTTACATTCAGATATTGAGTACTTCAGCTTCGGAGAAGTCTCAAGTAGATACGACTCTTTATTATTTAATTGTTCGAATAAAATGTTTGTTCGATGGTTAAAGGTCAAGAGATTTAATGTTAATAAAACGAAAAGAAGTTAGAGCTATCCTTCAATTGGATTTTCCACCGAAGGAAACTTCGGCCTAAATTCGACAAGTTGAATTCACAATTAATAGGAAATGCGTGACATTCCGTAAATTCTATATACACGTAATGAACACGCCGAGTATTGTATTGGATTTACCTGAGGTTAATTCCGTATTGACCGCAACATATAAATCAGATTATACCGGTGTACCGACGTTAATATGCAAATACGTACGGAAACCGGGGACGAAGTTTTGAACAGGGAGAGGTTTTTCGCATTACCAGGCGATTCGCGGAAATGAAAGTACATTTGTGGGAAAATAGATTGAATTAAGCCATTTAATTTGATCGTCCCGCGAATTTTCGCGAGTTAATGTCGCTGTTATGAAATTATTCGGTAATCTTCACTGTATAGAAAAAAAAGTGTCGAATTAAAACTTAACAATCTATAATCTTCTTATAAGAATTTAAACTTGTTATTTTTGTTATAACTATATGTACAAATGACGTACTTTATTCAAGCAAGTTTTTTCGTTTAACGCAATATATATCTCATTTCAAGATTATACCTATCTTGCGCATATACGAGTGTATAAGTCTTCATTTGACACTTCTTTTTTTTCTGTGTAACTTGAAGAAAGAGAGGCTGGAAGGACAGTGTCAGGCGTCACTCCGACCGAGGAATGCGCGCGTAGATGAAAGTGCGCGGTTCAGTTAGTTTCATATCTCCGCTGCACGCGGAAGGGCGTAAATATGAGATGCACAGAGACACTGTGCGTTGACAACGCCGAGAGACTTAAACGATTAATCCTCTCTCTCTCTGCTGACCGTAATTCGCTGGAAAGCCCGAGCGAATCGCGTCGGGTATCAGAATGAGACGCGCGTTATACACGTTCGTGGAATTTCATTCGTGATTTATCGGCGGACGATTTTTATGAAGCCCGAGGGGATTTTATGAGAAACGCGGTCGCTGAAAGCGCGGAACGTTGAAATAAGATGACGACGACGGCGACGACGACTACGTATTCGTCCGTGGGTACGATTGAAAGAAGCGGTATGTGTAACATACGATCCCCGAAGAGCATTTCAATATCTCTGACGGCGGAATCGAACGGCGCGAGACGCGCCGCGTCGTGCTATATATTGCCGGAGCATTCCCGCGGCGTCGCCAAGCTGGTCTCTTTTAAATTTGGAACAATCGAACATCTCCGGCGAAGAGACGGCGCCATTCAACGCGCGGAGCAATTTAGAATCGAGGTGTTCGGTTTTTTTTCCAACGAATGAAGAAAGAAAAAGAGAGTCAGCGAGCGTTGCGCGTGGTATGTTAGCATTCATTCATTGAGAAAAAGCAAGCGAGGAGTCAGGAAGGTCGTAACTGATGAACCGGGTGCGGTAAAAGCGGCGCGAGATAAAGTGGGTAACGTCGGGGTCTAACGATGGCGTGGGTGCAACGTGGGGAGTACAATGTATATATACGTGCAGCACCGAGGGAAACACGGCCCGCCGCACAATCGTTCAATCCTAATAACACCGTTTCTTAAGAGCTCCAGCTCCGGGTATAGGTAATCTTGGGCTCCCGGGATACCGAAAGCGGCCCCCCTCTAAAGCGGAGTCGCGCGAGCGGCGACACGATTTAACTTTAGAAATTCGAATCTTTTTTCGTCGCAGCGGAAACGTCGCGGGCGGACAAGGGAAAGGAAGGAAGAGCGGTAGGCAGGCACTGAAAACGCGCATCCTGCGACAGCAGGATGAACGAGAAAACCATGAGGGAGAGGGAGGGAGGAGGGAGGAGAAGAAATAGCGGCCAAAGTGCTCGTTTACGTACAACCGAGATGGAAATACGGACGGGGCGAATGAACAGATGGACGGACGGACAGACGGACGTGGTGTATACGGTCTGGGTATCTTTAATATCTTTAATCCACACCCCTGCGCTCGCGCGCGCCCGCCGAGGAGCGAAGGTATGCGTGCAGGCAGCCCCCTAAGCCTCCGTCGTACTACGATGGGGGTAGCCCTCCGTGTGTTTGAGCTACGCAGGCGCGGTTTATCGACTGCCGCATATATATAGGAGCGGCGGGAGAAGCGTTTCGTTTCGTTTCGTTTCGTTTCGCAGTAGCCCGAACAATTTCTGCACCACTACCAGAACCTCTTTCTCTCTCTCTCTTTCTCTCTCTCAGCCTCTTCTTTCTGTTTCCTTTCCGCCTTTCACGCCACCCGCCCTTCATCCCTTTCTTCTCCTCTCTCTCGCTCCCTCGCGCGCGTTCCCTCTCTCTTTCTCTTTCTCTCTCTCTCGCGCTTCTCTTTGTTCGTTCGTCGTTCGTCTCGGCTCCGGATATTTGTCCGGATTGCAATTGCAGAGGGCTTTTTCCCACTCGCTTCCCTCGTGCCTCGGCGTGTACCCGACCGAGTGAGTTCTCTTTCTCGCTCCCTCTCTCTTTTTCCCCTTTGAACCTTCGTTTTCCTTCCTCTTTCCTTTCTGTGTCGCCACGACCTCCGCGTGAAGCAATATTTTACTCGAGCGGATACACGGGCTACGACCGCGCGCCCCGAGAAGACCGGGAGGGTTAAAATCGTTTCGACGTGCTCGATGACCGTTCGAGTGCCATCTCCCCCTCGATGGAAATACGAACCGGACGCTAGTAGCCACCGCATTAATCCTCCACGTACTTACCCTGGATATAACTCGGTCCTCTCTCCGCGATCGTCATTCCGATTCAAATCCTCCTTCGCTCGAGACTCCCTCCTCTGCTCGAGCACGCGAAAAACGAATCCTTCCTCCAATTTGCATAATTTTCCACGGCCGAAGAAAGAGGCGAGGTTTCGAGGCTAGCGAGAGAAAATTTCACGATAAACCTGAGAGTAGCGTTTCACGAACGGGGGGGGGGGGGGGAACGGGCGCTGTGTCTCGTTTTTCACGAAAGTTTCATCGTGATACCCTTGATCGGCAGATATCGCTCTATCGATACTGATCCAAAACTTTCTCCCCTATATATGTTAGGATGTTCGGTTCGAACGTTGATTGCCAGCTGTCTTAAGTTGCCGTCGCCGTCCACGAACACCACATATCCATCTCCCGATCCCTCCCGGCGTTGCGCCGCCGGTGCGGGATATGAACCGGATCGTAGCGAACGACAGCTGTCCCGGATGGACGCTACATCAGGGAAAGGTGGGCGCACACGGTGAAGCGAGAATAATTGATAGCCTGCCGGTATCGTTAAACGGCGTTAAATCCTTGAGCGTCATTTCTCAGACCGGGAATATAACGAGCAGGATTCGAAGATCCCGGCCGTCGCGTCGACCGTCTGTTAAGTAATGTAAATGTCTAGGCATTTTTTTCGTTCCTCGCCGGGGAGAGAGAGAAAGAGAGAGAACGAGAGGAGGATTCCTTTCGAACAGGTGGCAGGCCGGACGCGGACCAACAGGTAGGAAACCGGGTTCGCTGATATGGGTCAAGAAATGCATAAATTAAACAGGAGGCGTGTATACGGGTCCAGTCCCCACCGTTTGCCTCGTAATTTATGCCCGGCAACTGCATCGCGCCTCGAAAAGGAAGAGAGAGAAAGAGAGAGAGAGAGAGAAAGGACTATTCATTAAGGCGAGAAGAGACTCGGCCGGAGCTAGAGCAAACTTTCAGCTTAACGAATTTTCCGATTTCGCGCATTAATATGCTAATCCAATTAGCCGTTTCGGCACGGCGGTCCGCACTCCCGCACGTGTGGTACCGCCAAGTTTTTAAACCCGAAGAACTAATTGAATTAGCATTTCAATGCAGCGATTCGTGCAATTCGTTTAGAGCGTAGCTTGGTTTAATTTCGGGATACCTCGCGCGTGGAACGCGCGTCGGTGATATTAACGTTTGATCTGCTACTGTTAGTACCCGTGGGGGCACGGTTTTAATTACCGTCCTCGAATATTTATAACGGCAAGTAATTCTTACCGCGCTGCCTTCGTTGCAGTGGACGTGTGTGCAGTGTCGCTCCGTCCGGAGCAATTAAATTAATTATACGTAGCCTCGTAATGTCACCACTTTTAATTTGGGATGGATACAGTGTATAAGAGAGAAAGCAATAGAGAGAGAGAGAGAGAGAGAGGGGGAAAGTTTAATTACCATTTTTTAAAATTTCTCGGTGGTTCTTACAATAAACGTGCAACTTAATTTGCTTAACTTTTCAAGCTAAATTTGTCGCTTGAATAAACAAATGACAAAATTAATTAACCTTTTCATATACATAATTTTCAGAATTAATTTCCCGAAGGGGAGAATAGTAAATTAATAACGATATTCGACGGAAAAGTTTCATTTCACACATGTGATTTACTAATTGCATTATCACGGAATTGCATTATCTTCGTGGCATGGCGTATTATAGCGATACGATAGGTAAATCGTAAAATTATAGCTCGCGCGTGGTTTGTGCTCCTCGCTAGAGAGGTTGTAGCTCGGTCGTTTATTCGGTGGTTAGCCAAGTTTGGTATGACTTTGGCTCGTCTTCAGTCGGAGTTGGATCGAGAGAATCGAGAACGAGAACGGGTTCTGGGGGGGAGGGGGGGTGAAACGAGGGCAGGGGTGAAAGAGGATTCGGTAAATTGAATGACTTGGCCTGTTGTACGTTATCCGAGACTTCTTTGCTTTATGCGGCGTAGAATCGGGCGAACGCGCGCAGATTCTATTATAGACAAGAAGTCACCCGCGGCTGCCTAGCTACTACGCTCGATGCCATTTCCACATGTATTATGCATGTCCGGGCAAATTTCGTCATCTGTCGCGACGAGGGGAGGAACCGTCGTCTTATTTATTATTTACGTTTTCCTTTGGCCGATAAACGTGCGATCTTAACTAAGCTATCTTAAGAATGCCGACGCTTCTCCTTCCACACAACCGAGAATTAAACTGTGCTGCAGACTATACCTATTAATTTTTCAGCCGGGATTACACCGCCGCGCCGCACAATTTATACCGGGACGAGAAATATCGCGTATATATACATATATCGGAATATGAAGTCTTTTAATTCCGCTCGCATATCGCGATTGTGCCACGCGAGCTCGTTACAAACACGTCGTGCAAATTATGCGCGAACATTATTTATGAATTCTTTGCGCGAAAATATCACGTAGCGCGTAAATTGCAGCCAGTAATAAGATATCGACGGTAATGATACGCGTACACTCCAAAACTATATCTAAATAAAACGACATATGAAGATCGTATATATGATGAGAGATGCTGCAACAATACAAGATAATTAAATTTATTTATTGAATCTCGGAAAACTATACGAATGATAATCAATTTCAAAAGAGTCTTACAGCTATATATTAGATATACAGCTACAGTGTTTTTTTTTAAATTGATCATTATTCGTATAGGTTTCCCGAGATTCTATAAATAAATTTAATTAGCTTGTATTATTGTAAGAGTCTTTTATACATATAAAGCATATAAAATATTTATATTTTAATTACATACAATATATGTTATAATATTATATGTAATAATATGTAATTATTTATGATCTTTAACACAAGATTGCACATTGATCTGCAGGTTCATGCATAGATGGAGAAAAATAAGACTCTCAATTAATATCATAATCATGAACAATTTATCTTTTTCCTTCATCGATATAAACTATCCTTCTAAACACACAGCTCATCGGTACGCCATGAACTGCCCTTAATAACACAATCTCACTTCTCGCAACAAGATTATCTCGACGATAGGTATCCGCCGTAGCTTTAGAAACAATTACCGATCTTTGATACTGCACTAAATATTTCATCGCTGTAGCGCACCGTTAAGGGATAGCTTCAAAGGTACTTAACCGTTCGTTGGTTGGAGCTTACGCGAAACTTACGATGCACAGAACTAGATTATAGTTAGTCTCGTAAATGTAAATCCTCAACGAGTTGCCAGATAGAGCGAAATAAAAACTTCCCGTTGACCTAGATACTAAGTTGCGATACTTGAGCTAATTCCCGGGCTTTGCTCTTATCATCCCGGCGGTCGTAGACAAGCGTTGTTTATCAAGGCGATGTCAGTTTTACCGCGGGGCAAGATATCCTCGCTCGAATATCCCCGCGCAATCAAGTTCCGTCTTCTCCCTTTTTCCCTCCCCGTCCTCTTTATGCCCCATCCCTTCTTTTCATGTCGATCTCGTTTCACCCTCTTTCACAACTTTCTTCCTCTCGGCGATATTCCCGGAGCCGAAAAACGCCCCTATCCCGGCGCGCCCGTTGCGAGGTATAGGAAAAAAAAGGGGCGCCCGATTTCCCGGAGAAAATGACGCGCGCCGCCACACGGGATATTACTTGCCGCGGATGTTAACGTCCGTTGCATTTTTTTGCGGACGCGACGGGATGGGAGGAGGGGGCAGTAGCGGCTTTGGACGGTATAGCTGTGCCAGATAGCGCGGGATGCTGTAAATCTGTGCATTATACATGACAGTGAGATCAGCGCCATTTGTTATTCCCTGACGGAGCGTGGAAAAAGAGACGTGAAAAATTACGGGAGGGCGCGGCAAGCACTTACCGAAACGAGGATATTGGTGAAATTTCTGGACAGCGGTGGAGAGGAGAGAAAACTTGGCAGAAATCTCGCGATCGAAATTATCGTTGGCGCAATGCGTAATATCCAGCCCTCCGATGCACGCGTAGCCCCCCTTCGATTCGTGCTCTCTCTCTGGCACGGCACGGGTTAACGGATAACGATCGCTAAATTGTTGTTTAGTTCGCGGCCGTGTGTAACGTTTCCGGTGTAACTCTCCGCGAGCCGTGTTTTCCGCGTACAAGCTACTTTTGCGTCCGATTACGGGGCTACATACATTATATGAGGCACTCGCGGTTAATTTGACGGGCTAATCTAGTATCGATTTTCAATCGACGGTCGAGTTATGCGCGAGTTAGAGGGAAATTTCAGAGTCGATTATATATATATATATACGAAAGCGCTTTGCTTTACGTTTTGAAAAAAACATCACGATGAACAAAAGTAGACGATGCATTTGTAAAGAGCACTTTTTTCAATAATTATTGATCTAAAGATTACTTTATTTAATCGTACATATCAATTGTATTTATGAGAAAAAAACCCAATCATATATATTTTTTTGTTTTTTTTTTGTTACCTGATATAAGAATATTTTTTAAATTGTTCGATTTGTTGTAAATTCACTAATGCTTGGAACAAAAGTTACAACATTGTACCTTTGTAAGAGTTGTAACGAAATATTAATGGCCCCGGCATTGTTTATCTTGTCGCCTAGTAAATTTCCCAGGTCTTAATTCTATCGCAATAGACCAAGCATGCTGTGTTTTAACGTGAAATACGAACTCGTCGAATTGCTTGTTTTGCGGATAAATTTACCAAGGAAGGATGCACCGTGTTCTCTCTCTCTCTCTCTCTCTCTCGCTCTTTATACATATCTCTCTTTCTCCCTTCCTCCCTCTGCTCTTTAAGACATAAACCGCGCCGTTGGCAAACGTATCGTTTTCTTGTTACCCCCAACTTTCTTTGAAGGATAGTTTCACTATATTTCTTCGCCTGAGGGTGATACAAGGAAAATATATATTGGTATAAAGCAGTATGAAGAAATATTGTTAATGTACTAAAAATATATACATGATAAAGTTATATAATAAAATTATGTACTTAATGTAACTTTCAAGAGAAAAACATTGTAACGTAGGGATAAATGCGATATTATAATATTTTCAGTAATGATTTTCATCAATTTTTAAAGAATTTGCATCATTCATCGATTACGTAGTTATATCGAATGCCGTCATTTTATCTGGAATTTAATTTTTTTAAAATTAATATCACGTCAAACACCTGTATCGAAAATGTCATTTTTTATATGCAAACGCGTTTTAGGCAGTTTGCGATAATTTGTATTAAAACCGGATTGCCCTGATTGCCGACGAGCTCGGACGGTCGTATGTCGAGCACGTCAGAGAACGCTATAAAAAAGTCTCGCCATCAGGTGAAAACAGCGAGCGCACACGGTGAGATTCGTCGTCGATTTAATTAGCCGAGCGCAGTAAATTTACTCGGGATGTATATGGGACGCAAATTTAATATTCACTCCTGTTTCGCAGCCAGTTTGTCATTTTCCTCTTTTTGTTACGAGTGGGTGGCGTTATTTACCCTCCGCGTGACATAAAAAAGAATAAAAGACGTTGACGTACAAACTGCGCCGTGTCGGACGTGTCCCGGGAGGAGCCGGCGATGCAGGCAGCGCGAAATCTGAACGCGAATGAGCGTGCAGGTGTCCGTAAATAAACTTGCATCGAGCTTGTGCGGCAAACCGGCGAACGTAAAAGGTAGTTACGCTTTCGCCGAGTTTACCCGGCTCACAAAGGTCTTTCAGCTAACGGCGGATTTTATTCGAAACATTTACCGCAGCTTCATGATACACAGGGATATCGTTCGTATAATCGCGCCGCGCGGTACATAGTGTATAAAGCGCGAAGAATGTTTCCGCGTTTGTGCGAACAAACACGATAGGATGTAATAAATGTTTTCTAATTGCCCGGATAGAGCTGAAACCGTGCGTGCTCTCGTGCTTTAACGTATTTCGATTTTATTTATGCCCTTTTAAGCGCCCGTGCAATTAAATTATTTCGCATTATCGTGACCCCGTTGATTGTAATGATAGTGCCACATCACACTCCGGTTGAAGAAGTGGAATTTTGATAGAGTATTTTGAAATGTGAAATTAACACGCAGTTAATATCATTAAACTGTCGGTCATTAAAGGGATAATTGGAACCGCGCGGGTAATGCAGCAATTTCTATCGCACTTTGAGGTGTAATTTTATAAATACGTGTAGTAAATGTCACGAAAATCAGATAAATCCGCATCGCGATGAATGATATCTCATTCTCGCAACTGTATTTTCTCCGATTTTTAAAATCGTATAGATGTAGATAGTTAAAAACTGTTAAAATGTTTTTCGAGACTAAATCTTCAGGCACACGTAGACGAATAAGAGAGTCTTATTGTCCAATTAATTTTATTATTTCGATAACTGTGGTTTCCGCTGTGATAACGTGCGGTTTCCGCTCTCTCAAGTTTCTGATGCTGCATGTCAGTCTATCTACAGTTGTCGCATTCTGCCTGCGTATTTTCTATTAGCTCATGTCTATTAGCCCGTTGATAATGTTTCCGTTATTCGTTTCTGTCGCAGGGCAGTTCCAGTCCGAAAGGAGTTCATATGGAATGGCATCACGTGGGCCGTCGTCGCCGTCGACGCTGCCGATCGCGATAGCGATGGCCGCCGTGATGACAGTCGTGGCTAGTGGTCTTTGCCCGGCGCGATGCCGATGCGACGACGAGAGCCTACGGGTCTCGTGCGCCTACGCCGGCCTCGAGGTCGTGCCGATCCAGCTGAACCCGGAGATCCGTCACTTGGACCTGTCGAACAATCGTGTGACCAACGTGCACCTCACCTTCGGCTTTTACGGTAATCTGGAGAGCCTCGACCTGAGCTCGAATCTCCTTCACACGTTAGGCCTGGCGAATTTCGGCATGCAGCAAAACCTGATCGCGCTTAACGTCAGCGATAACATGATCCACACTTTGGCGAGGAACGCCCTTGACGGACTGACGTCTTTAAAGGAATTGAATCTGGCCGGCAACAATATCTCGGAGATATCCGAACAGGCGTTCAAGTCCACCAGCGAGCTGGAAGTACTGGATCTGAGCGACAACTCGATCACGAGTCTGTGCGACGAGCTGTTAAAGAACCTGCACAAGATACGGACTCTGATTCTGAACAAGAACTCGCTGTTGGAAGTGCCGACGAGTAATCTGGCTGAGGCGCCGAGCCTCGAGCGCGTAGATCTGTCGGATAACTTGATACTGAGGCTCGACCGCGATTCCTTGCCGTCGTTACCGTCGCTGATCTCACTAAATCTGTCGAACAACGTCATCAGGTACATCGCCGACGTCGCCTTCGATCGTCTGCCGGATCTTCTGTATCTGGACTTATCCGGGAACAATCTGACTTCCGTGCCTACGGCCGCCCTGGCCAGATTGAACGTTCTGACGGGTCTCGTTTTAAGCACGAATCCCCTCGGATCCTTGGAGGCCGTGGCCTTCCGCAACTTGTTCGAGCTGAGGACCTTGGAGCTGAACGACTGCACGATCGGAAACGTAAACGCGCGGGCGTTTGCTGACAACGTGAACCTCGAGCGCATCTCGATGGACGGCAATCGGGAATTGAGGGAGTTGCCGGCGCGAGTTCTTTACGGAGCTCGGTACCTCAAGTGGGTCTCGCTACGTCGATGCAGCCTGGCGACCTTGCAGCCGACGCAGTTCCCCGTCGACGGGCTGTCGCATCTGCGAGTCGGCGGCAATCCTCTGGTGTGCAACTGCTCGGTGCACTGGCTGTGGAACGTGATCCGCGCGGAGGAGCGGCGGAACGAGACGCGGCTCGAGTTGGACACCCACGACATCGTCTGCAGCGACGAGGAGTTTGCCGGCAGGGCGCTGATCGCGCTCTCCGAGGGCTCCCTACGGTGTCGCCTGAGCCCTTTGTATCTATCGCTCTCGGCCGCTGGTTGCTTCTTGGCGGCTGCGGTCGTGCTCACTCTGATCGCGCGACTGACTCGCGCGAAGAGGAAGAGACGGTCGCTGGCGTACGCGGCGCCGAGTCGTCCCGAGTTCCTGGTTTACGTCGGTAGGAGCGACAACGGGCTGGACAAGAGCGCCGAGTCGTACAGCCGCCGACTGTTGGCCAGGACCAACGAGGACATCTCGTACGATTCGCCGCGCGGCAAGGTCGCGGCGACGATGACGGCGACGACGACGGATTACAGCCCGCAATCGCGCGAGACGAACATCTACGAGACGCCGCGGTACGCGCGGCCCGGGCATCGCGACGCCGTCGAGCCGACGTCGCAGGGCAAGCAACTTTCGGCGGAGGAAGGGGTGTACGCGGTGGCGGACGTGACCGATCTGCGGGACGAGCCGCCGGAAGTGCTGTCGCTTTATCGCGCCCGTAGTCCTCCCACCGCCAGGTCGAACGTTCTACGGCGGTTGGACTACGGTTACGATTACGAGTACGATTACGACTACGAGCCAACGGCACCGCCGTCGCCGCCGCCGTCGCCGCCACCGCCGCTATCCGAGAAACCGCACGTTGTCTTTGTATGAGGGGAGTTGAACAGTCGGGGATCTCGTAATACGTAAGTTCGGTGGGTTCAGTTGCGGCGGTAATCAGCAGAATCCGGGGGATAGTCTAGTCTGTTAGACGGAACCGGACGCCGTCGACCGTCGACTCCGTATCA
The DNA here is from genome assembly GCF_003070985.1 of Temnothorax curvispinosus. Classification (NCBI taxonomy): domain Eukaryota; kingdom Metazoa; phylum Arthropoda; class Insecta; order Hymenoptera; family Formicidae; genus Temnothorax; species Temnothorax curvispinosus. Next base: position 194,339 of record NW_020218367.1, on the reverse strand, counting down.
CGGGCCTTTAACTATCCGAAACTGTCGCGGGATTATTGCCTCGGCGTAGCGTCTTGATACTCGAGGCGCGCTGCGCCGTGTAAATGAGGACGAGAGAACCGGAGTGTGCGACTGAGAACTGGAGAATAGCGAGAATAGCGCGAGAAATACGAAAGCTTTACACCACGCCCCGGATCGCTGTTCGACCGTTAAATTTACGCGACGTACGATATCGCTTGACGGAAACGATTCCATCGGTTCTATCCGTGTTAACTTTCGTTATCGGTCACGCTACGTCTCATAAAAGGACCAACGAACTGCAGGTGCATTTCAGCACGGTTAAACGTTTGAGCAACGGTAATGTTCGTTCGCGACGGCACGGAGAAAGAAAAAAGAGAGAAGGAGAGAGAGAAAATGGAAGGGAAAAAGAACCGACGTCCCCTGCGTTCCGGACAGTTTGTACCGCGGTAAGACGCGAGAGTGGCGTCGAGATTGCGGCTGGACATTACCTTCCACTTGGCGTTGGAAGAATGATCGATACCATCGCTGTCGTCGTTGTCGTCATCGTCGTCGGGAAAGCGGATTATCTGAAATTCTGTTGCTCGAACAAGAACGGGTGGTGCTTTTGGCTCGTAAGAATCCGGTGGGGTCACGGCGCGCGACACGCTGAAATTATCCTCCCAGGACAAACAGAACCAACCGTGGACGAGTGAAAATGAAATGTCTTCCGAGATAGTTGCGTCGTTGCTAGACAGAGAGAAAGAGAGCGCGAGAGTGTGAGAGAGTGCGAGAAAGAGCGAGAGAAAGAGAGAGAGCCAGGATGCATTCTCACTGAGGGAACACAATCTGACTCGGAATGTAAATTGTGCGGGAGCGCGAGAGTGCGTTGTACTGGCCGGGTCGTGAGAGAGAAAGAGAAACACGAGAGGGCCCGTATTTATTTTGCGAGAATTGCGAGAGTTTGAAATCCGCTGGCTCAGTGCGAATGCAGTGGCCCGATTTTGCCCGGCGAGCGTTCGTTCTGTTCGGATCCGTTTGAACGAGTAGTGACAAATCAAATCAAAGCTGGCGTCGCGATTAGTCGATTAAAGGTCCTCCTAGAGATTACTAGCTACCTAGAAATTAATACTCTTCTTAAGGTCCGTTCCAGACTCGGGGCTCACAACTAAACTATTGTCAGCTACGTCACAACCACTGTAGGGGTTGATTAATCCCTATTATCCCCCTTCCCCCCTCATCTCCTCTCCGAATACCCAAATATCCGAAATATTCATTTAAGCTCGGACTCGGAGATTCGCATAATCTTATCCGTAAGTATTTGAGTATCCGGATCCAAATATCTTCACACGAGTATTTTTACTTATACACATCAATTTCCACAAATATTTTATTCGGGTAATAAATAAACGGCGGATATTTGAATAATTAAATTTTGATATAGCGCTAACTATATATAAAACTGACTCAGCATTTATAATTTTTATAATTATAAATGACCAATTGCTAGATATCTGATCTTTCATTCCCGTATTCAAATCGAGCAAGTATCCAGATACTCGGGCGCTCACAGTTTGCAAATTCGAGCTGCAGTCGAGAGCGCCATTAATAAAAGAGCGATGAGTTGTCTGCTGAAAAAATTACGTTAACACGTTCCTCCACACGAGACACGCTTAAGGGAACAAATTACGTTATAAGTCGCGAATCCGACTTCTTTCCTTCTTTTGCGACCGACAGAGGGAGGGATCCCTCGTTCGTACGAAGTATTGTAAATTGAAGCAATAATAGTTACGACCTTTACTCTGTAAGCACATTACACACCGAATATATTTAGGGATAAACTACAAAGGACACATTTATACGAACCATAAGCAAATACATACGAAAAATATAAATATAAAAAAAATATATAATATATATATTTATTTATTAATTTATGATGTTAAGTTTGGAAAAGAAAGATGTTACGTTTTGAATACGAAAATATACTCAATGCAGTACGAATAAAGTGCGTACGTTTCCGTTATAGGAATCATCGTGCAGGCTTGTACATACTTGCGATTCGCCGTAGCGATTCCGTCTTGCGCACCGATAAAGGTACGTGTGCACTCATCCGGTGCGTACGTCCCCGGACGACGGCAGAAATCGTTACGCGAATCCACGATTACGAACCTGAGAACCTATTTGTGTATATGTGTTTTTCTTTCTTCTTTTTTTTTTTTTTTAATTTGCGCACGCCTCCAAACGCACGTCGCGTCCACGAGACCTAACGGAATATGCAAAACTTCCTAATTGGATCCGCTTGTAAGGTAACTTCGTGAGTAGTAGTAGTAATAGTAGTAGTAGTTTGCAGCACCCGGAGATTAAGTCTCGTTACTGAATCGCATTTTCCTACTGGTCGGGGGAGCTCGAACTTTCACAACGACAGAATTTAAAGGGAGAGGAAGAGAGAGGGAGAGAGATTAAAGACGCTTTTTAGAAATCGTCAACGTTCTCGTTCGGCGAGTCTCGTAACGAATAGAAGGTGATAAACTTTAAATTGAAGCGTCAAAAAAAAGAGTGTATCGAGACAATATTTTCCTAATCTCGTGCGTCACGACGTATTCTTCTGTACGATTAACTTTTCAAAAATAAATGAGCAGATTATTATCGTTATAATGACGGGGGGGGGGGGGGCGTTATATGCGTATCGATCTGGCGATGGAGCATCAATAATGGATCAGGGTGGAATTAATTTCGTAGCTGTTGTAATAACGTCATAAATTTAGGTGTCATAAAGTTTGAGAAATATCACCAATGGCAAGTATTGGAAAAAAATTTTGTTTGCGTGAAATGAAGGTTACTCTCCTCGTAGATCGTGGAAAGTCAATTTCCTTTTGAGATAGGTACGCAACTACGCAGTAACGCAGTCTCTAACGAGACCGTGTTGAGAGATTCTCGCTCGATATGCGGGTGGTATCATAACAAATGTATGGAAAGCGCCGTTCTCTTCCCGTTCGAAACGTTCACGGTTTTCCCAGATAGTCGGCAATCCCCGTCGATTCACATCAACGTTCATTCGCGCCGAACGGCGACCGGGCGGCCGTTAAAAAAAATGATGTTACTCAGCTGCGCGGAAAAAGAAAAAAGAAGAGAGAGAGAGAGAGAAAGGGGGAAAAAACCGACGAAACTATATTTACGAGGGCCGTGAAAGCGTTTAGCTTTAATGCGATTAGAACGAAACATTCAGGGCTCATGTTCTCGTGTGCGGGCTCCGCTCGTAAGCCTTCCTTCGTCCTGGGACCGCCTGGCGCTCTGAAAAATTCATTCCACCCCGAAGCGAGAATCTCGGTAAAAGAGGAAGAAAAAGAGGGAGAGAGGCTTGAATGAAAATCCTGTTAACGTGCTTCCCGTGTGCGGTCCACTGACCTAGCGAGCCTGCATCATGAGCCTTCCCGCTTTCGGCGCGCGGCCGCCGAAACGGGTCGGTCGTCTGTCTCTCACTAAGTCTCGAAGTTCCGACGCGGAATGCGCAATCGATCGTCGTAGTTTAACTCGGCGACCGACTCTACTTCTTTGATTATGCGAAGAGTTTTACGACGGACTTGAGTAGAGAAAATGAAAGGGAGAAAGACTGATGGGCAGAGAGAGAGAGAGAGAGAGAGGGGGGAGAGAGAAGGGAAAGTCAGTAAATTCTGAACCTTCGGCTTTATTGGAATTTTAAGACAGATGATATCGATTTCAAACATCGTGAAAGCGCGCGTGTTGAGATATAATCTATGGATTTCGTCTCTCCTCGTTACATTTCTGTAAAAGTGTAATTATACCCTTAAATATTTAAATACGTTTTATATTTCTCAATTAACGAGAAAATTTTTTTATTATTTTTACGCTTACAAAATTAACTTCGAATATTGGTTGTCAGTGAAAATAATTTACGTATTGTAATTACAAAATTCACTTTGAATATTACAAAATTCACTTTGTATATTAGATGTCGATGAAAATAATTTGATGCATATTATAATTTGCATCTTCAATCATTAATAAATTGTGTTGGATGAATATCGGATTAATTTTTAAAATAATTTTTAACGGAAATAATCAGGAAGATTAAAATTCTAATTGAACGTATAAGTTGCGTCTCTTTGTTTCTTTGTCACTTGAACATTAAGGAACAGGGATGGGGAAGGGAATTAAATCCGATCCAATTTACAACTTTGATTACCGACATTAGGTGTTCATCTCCAACCATTTCTCTATCTTATACCTGTTCCCTCTTTCTGTCTCCTTCTCCTTCTCCTTCTCTCTCTCTTTCTCTCTCTCTCTCTCTCTCTCTCTCTCTCTCTCTCTCTGCCATTCAAATCGCGCGATTAAGCTTAAATCGTGAGCAAGTATCCACAATACATCTGTGCCGCTCGGGCTACGACTAAGACCCTTTCCATCGGCCCATCTCCATTTACATTTGTTTCGTACAGAAATCCCAAGACTTCACTTCATCACGATTATAAACCACGGTCTCTAAGTAATCACCGTAGATAAAATCTCAACTCCTCCGGACGAACCGGGGGGCTAGATTTTCCGGGCGTGTACAGCAATGAAGATAACGTCGGAAATATGAGATCCGAGAACTCCGAGGCGCACGAGTAATTATATATGAGCCTATAGTAATTATATATGAACCTTTGGTCTAACGCGCGGCTCGTGTAACGTGTAACACACGTGACTGTTCAAGCGTTATTTTTAACACCTCGCCCCCGCTCGCTGTTCACGCCTTTAATCACATCCAGCGCCTGTTCGTTTATTCATCTTCTGACTGTCTGACATATAGAGGTAATTCGAGAATTCGAGGATTCGGGAAGACCACCCCTCGAGAGTGTTAGCTCGAAATATTCGATCCGAAAGTATTTGCCTACCCTCTCTCTCTCTCTCTCTCTTTCTCTTTCGCTCGGTTAGCCAAGATTCCTCAGTGGCACTTCGCCTGACTCGTTAGTCATGGTAGTTAGTCATGCTACGTACATCTCGTCTCGAGAACGACTAAGAGGAAGACGAGGGAGGCGGAGAGAGAAAGAGAGAGAGAGAGAGAGAGAGAGGCGCTTCATTTCGAGAGGGGTTGGCGGGACCATGCCACCCTAAAGAGGGATAAAGGCCTCGCGAGCTGTCCTTCCTCGTTCTTCCTCCACTTCCTCTTCTCAGCCGCGAGTGTCCCCCCATTTCTCCCCCTCGAAACCGCACTTCGGAGATTCGATGCGTTTGAGGCGTGCCACTGGCTGCACGGCGGCTATTTTTGTATGTACATACAGCCCGTGTAACATGTTGGCGTCAGAACGGTCGAAAAACACTTTTTTTTCCCTCGCTCCGTAGGAAATATCTCTCTCGAGTTTATTCCCGTGTAAATTAAAGAAGGGTAACAGGTGTACCAGCTTATTAAGATATTAACAAGACGCTCCTACGTGCCGGCCGATAAATCACCGTACTCGCAGTACGCATTCAACGTTGTAACGATCTTATTATTATCACCTTCGTGATTTATATAGAAGTAAGCCTGTGTGGAAAAGTTGCCCGCTAAAGTAAAAAGAAGCATCCGAACCGTTTCGACTCCGATAAATCACGACGTACTCTCACGTGCGTGAACGTCCATATACGAGTGCCCCTTTTACTTGTTCCCCTCGTGCGTGTATGCGTGCGTGCGTGCGTGCGTGCGCGTGTGGTATGCGTGTGCGTCTCACGGCGCCGCGCGCCGGTTTCATAACGGCAATACGATCGTTCCCGAAATATTCCCTCCTCGGCGACTCGAACTCGCGGAACTCGGGTCGTTCCCGGACTAGGAATAAAGGAGATTAGATGAGCCGCTACAATAAAGATAAGCCGACGGGAAATATCTCGCACGAGGACACGCTCGTCTGCGTTATAAGACCGGCATGTGATTCGTGTTGCTCGTATGTGTCGTCCTTATCCCCTGTCTTCGCCCTCGTCCGAACGTTCCCCCCCTGTGTTCTCCGGCTGCCTTGCGTTCTTTCAAGCTTGAAAAAAAGAGGAAGACCAAAGTACCATTTTCTCGTCGCGTGGATGTAATGCAATGTACCTTTTCACCACTTTGCTTCGTGCACCCTCGGTATCTCCGTAGCAAATCTGAACGACTCGCGTTCTCGGCGGAACGTTGATCGACCTGCCGATCGGAGAAACGAAGAAAATCGGGAGAAAAGAATTTCCTTTGTATTATAATTTATTTTATGTGTTAAAAAATATCTGGAGTTGGAATAATTCAATAGAATGTCTTACGCGCGATATAGCGTGCCCTTTGTTTCTTTTTTTTAAATAAATGATATAACATATGCAATAATTTAAATAAAAGAGAAAAATAATTTCTTTTGATGTTGGACAAACGATACATTTGTAACTTTTTATATTGTCAATATATATTTATATTAAAACTAGCTTTTCGTTCTGTCGTTTTCATACATTCACTTTCGTACTTTCATCTCTTTTGTATAAATTTTGAGATTTAAAAATTCCATTTGTGTGGCATCGTATAATGACGAATTTATAAAAGCTCCATAATTGCACGCGTGTTATTTCGTTTATCGCGGAAAGCTCCTAATTAAAATAACGAACGTTTTCACGTAATTTATTCTATTTTTGTTTGAATTCTTTAATGCTGTTTACCAACACATAACGAGGAGCATGGTTCATTTTGGGAAAAGGTTTCGCTCAGCAAGGATATCGTTTACCGCTAAGGGTGAATTTGGAAAAGATGAATATTTTCTACAATCTTGATTACGAGAGAAGCATGTAATTGTTGACGAACTTGTTGGACGCACGATATAGACATTGCGTTTTGATGAGCGACGGTACATTGTACATTGCATGTGTTTCACCGCACTTTTTAGTAACGTAGTCATACTTAGACCCACCCTCCCGATAAAGAGATCGACTCGTGTAGCTATACCAAGAGAGTGTGTCGTCTCATAGTTCTTACTGTAATCTAGTCTAGACACTTTGAACTTCTACGTTTAACACGCTTCTCGCTTGAAAAATTCTTCTGACCTTTCTGAGGATGAGCTACGGATTTATACTTACGAAAATGTGTACGCGCGTACACAGGATGTTCCTAAATCTGCGGCTACGCTCCACGCAGCGAGATTCTTTGACCGATTTAAAATCGATATTTTCCTTGATAAAAATATTGAGAAGCATCAACAGAGTTTCTGTATTGTATCGCGAACGATTAAAAATTAAAGCGACTTCTCGAGCTAAAAACTTCGCAGTCGCTAGTATACGTGTTAAAATCTCACGCTCCAGTACATTTCAAGTGAACTTTACTTAAACGAAACTTTAATTAAAAGTTACGCTAACGTAGCAAGTTGTTTAATATTGAACGTTGAAAAATTATATGCGCAAATGATGTTTAATATAATTTTTATTGGGAAAAAAATAGACTCGAGATTAATCAAAGAGTCTCTCGGTGGAGCACGAACGCAAAATTGGGAACAATTCTCCTGTGTGTACAACATATACAAATCTACGTATACATATATATATGTATATATATATATATGCATGCACACGTGTACTCTCGGATGTTCGTGTCTGATTTTTGCGTGAACACAAAATACTTAAAGTAATATTTTAAGTAATTACGTATACAAAATTTCGTACATTGCTAAGAAAAAAATGTTCAAAACGTTTAATAAAATTATATTCAGTAAAAAAACGTGCCAATTGACTATACATATGCAACAAAGGCTTATAGTTTCAAATATTTATCATTTTACTAATGCGATATTGCTTGTCTTTTATTATTTAGATATACTTTCATACCCTCCCCCTTTCCTTCTTATAGTTCATAGTTTTCTTGCACAATCCTTGTGGTCTGTGTATTAGTCAAGATGTATGTAACTTCCCCCTTTCGTTTAACTCCATGCAAGATTGAGCAACTATTGCAGCATCTATATATTAGATGTGCCTACATATATAATGACAAAAAAGGGTGAGTTATTTTTCATAATAAATAAATACGAATATTTCCAAGTCTTATCTTACACTTTTTTTCTGGTGAGATATTTTACTTTTCGCCCTAAGAAAGCATTTCCCATCTGGAACGTACAAAGTAAACATAAGAATCAAGGGAAAGAGATTTTTGCTTCACTAAATAAATAAAGATGTATGACTATATCGTACGTACGATACAAATAGATTTATTTTAGGGATATAAAATTCTATTTAAAAATACCACGCTCCGCGGACCATAAATTTCAGCAACCCCACTCCCGTAGGAATGCGCAAGAAGTCTCTGAAGTATGAGCTTAGTTCCGTCTTGATTTAAGTAACAGATGGTTTTTAATAACCCATCAAAATGCACGTGTGACAACGTAAGCGTCCTTTGCACGCAAAAAATAACGATTGATGGTTAAACATTATTTTAGACATCGCATTTGATGAATAAATGAAATTATCTGAATACTGCTATAGTGTACTTCCAAATTAAACTTTTATAAAATTACGAAATAATGATCATTTCTAAATCAATTTATAATTTTATAGCATATAAACACAGAACTTTTTAATATCTTATTGTACTTATATACAAGATTAATCATAATTAGCTTAATAAGAGTAAATTATTTATAAATTGGGAATTAATGTTTGTCTACAATTCTAAATTACATAAATATTTATCAGTTATAAAATTTCTTACAACCTCTTTACCTCTGAAATATTTTTGCTTTCTTTGGAGAGTTCTGGATCTCTCCCTGCAAGTATAAAACAAAAAAAAATTACAATTTTATTACATTAAATTGTTGACACGTAATATAATTTGAGACATTTATATGTCACGTTCTTATACTGTGATATTTTAAATTTATACACAGTTTTCATAATGCTCAACAATCTATTTTCTCGTGTAAAAACTTTACATACATTGAGTATAATATATTTAACTTTCATAAAAGTATCGTGATTTGACAAATATACAGATATAACAATTTTTATATCCGTTTATTTTCACATTTTTATATGTATCGGATAGAAGTGTCACAGATAAAGTTCAAAGTCTACTCTAGCAGCACTATAAAATTGATTCTGCTGTCCGGTTCTTCTAACCCAGGCACCCTTTTTGAAATATCCCTCTTTTGCCCAGGCATGCATTTGCTGACTAGTATGAGGCCCGTGTACTTCTGCATCTTCATCTTGCGACCATTTCAGATCCCACGTTACGTTTTCCTCCAGAGACGTAGTTTCTTTCGCATTGCTTGCTTCCGCTGTTTTTCCTACGGTATGTATATATGCATAATGTACACATACTCAATATATAACAAAAATTTATATGCAAGAGAAAAAAGTAACAATAGTAACGCATACCACTATCGCCGTCGTCCAATTTCGCCTTTTCCTTTTCATCAAAATCATCAGCATACATATCTAGCTCTGCTTCTTGTTTCGAAGGGTGTGCATGTTTATCTGCTTGTTCAATCTACGAAATATAATTTCTTATAACAAAGATAATATATACCATGTATAAATATTATATAGTTTTTTACCTTCTTTTTTATTTGTTCGTAACTTTCTTGATATATGTCCATATTACCAGTGCGTGTTAATAATTCATTTGCCAGTTCTGTTAACTTTGTTATGCTAACAGAATTTGGATCTTCTTCTTCTCCCTGCGTTTTAGATTCCTTTTTCTTTTTCCATCTTTCAGCTGTGGTCAATTTCTTTTTCCCTTTACCTGAATTGGGACAACCGGTATTTACTTGCGATAATTTCAATACATGCTCTATTAGTAATTGTGTTTACCAAGTCTGCATAACGTTTTGGAAACGGTTTCACCGGGTTTAAGGTACTCTAAAATTTGTTTATACAACGGAATAGGATCGAACATAATATCTCCTTCATCGTCACTATCGCTATCTCCCAAACCAGGACTTTCGCTCGACTTGGTACTCTTTTTCACATTAGTAGAACCAGGTTTGATCTAGAAAAATAAATAGCAATATTTTTTAAACATTCGGAATTTATTACGTAATAAAAAAACATGGTGAATATTTTATTTTACAAGTTTGGAGTATAACATAGTCCTTGGAAGTACAAAATTTCTACAAAGGGAGAATTCTACATATTTTTTACATATATGGATCAGTTAATTCTCAGGAACAAATTTTACGTTATATTCACTTATTTTACTGACCTGGACCCAGTCAATATTGTCCAACCAATTGTCCCTTATCTGTTTCTCTTTTTTCCAAAGGTAATGACCATCTTTATCAAAGTGACCTTCTTCCAGTTCCTCTTTCATATTAAATGCCGTAAAACCTACGTTTGTTTCTGGTGCCGAGGGTCCATCTTCTGTACCTGCTATACAAACATAATTAAGCTATTCAGTAATTATATCAAATACTGTACAAAATAAGAATTTGACAACAATAAAAATGATAACGATAAACATACTGATTTATCTGCATAACGTTACACATCCAAATCTAGATACCTTCAAGTTCATCTTCATTCATAATGTTATAGGTATCCTCATTTACTTCGTCATCATCTTCATCAGAGTCCAGCGAGTTCTTAAGCGGTTGCTTATTAGATATATCTTCCATTTCATCAAACTTGCGTTTAGACATGGTTTCTGTATATGAGTGAACTTTTTACCAACGACAAAAATCTGCATTAATAAAAATATGCGTCATTAGAAGTTTTATTTGCGACATAAATCAAGTAATTGTCACATATTTTAAGATCTAAGATACAACATATATTCCAATCATATATTCCAAGATATAACAATTGTCACATATTCCAAGATACAAAGATGTTTTTAAAATATCTATACAATGCTTAAATATTACATACGTTTCCCAGAAGCAGCGAAGCGACGTGTCTCGCTGTACAGAAAATTCCTGTGCACAAATTTCAATAGGTGTCCAAGTTTTAAGGGGGTTAGTTTACATCAGTTTACAGGTTATGTCTACTTGCGACGTAAATTCCAAACGTCCGTTATTCCGTCCGTTCCAAGGACTTCGCACACCAGAAAGCTCGTTTATAAACGTTTTATTACTTATTTTAATTATGACACTTTTGACATTTATCATGAGTTAAAAGTGTATCACTCGGGGCAACAATCGGACTTTCATTTTGCCCATTCTATCCCTACTCACGATTGTTTTTTCTCTACGTTCGCCCGCCACTTCACGATTCCCACGTGACCGCGCATGTGCTGAAGGCATGAGAATTTAAAATTTAAAGCTCACAAGAGTGGAGTAGTCTTTTTTTTTTAATGATAGAAAAAAAACATGTATTTTCATGTATTTGAACATTTTATTTGTTTACAATGACGATGAATAAACAATTGTTAACATTAACATAATCGGTCGATTGTGTATCAAGTCTGATAATAGTGATAATCTATTCTTATTTCACATTACAAACAATGAAACGTTGTCAAAATTGTTTAAAAACTTATAATATATTTTATACTACTCGAAGACTTTCATATTGCCGAAAAAAGACAGTACAAAAGTAAATCGGAGGTATAATATAATTATCTAAATTGATACGCACATTAACGATGCATACATTTTATATGCCGTTTTATATATGCGTGACCCCCTTTTTATTTATAATAGTACAAATTACTATCAATAATAGCATTTTTTTAAATAGTGTACTGTTTTTAGTAATACAAAATAATCGCCAATAGTTCCTCCATACATGTTACATCATTTAGAAAATGCGACTCATTTAATATACCTATCATTCTGTTACAAACTTCTCCCTAATTTGATGGGCTTTTGATGGTAAACTAATCGCTTCACGCTCCCGCTTTTATGATAAAAAGTATATATCTCCAATATATCGATTCAATAACCTTCCTTGCAAGCAATATCAATATAGTATACAAGACTAATGTTTTATTACTTATACATTTTCTTCGAATATTATTATGTAAATAAATATCTATTTCCGTGTACAACTTTTAGATATTTGGAATACTACACATTGGAATGTAATTTCTTCTACAAACTGTGACTAATACAATAGTCTTTAATCCATATTTTAACTGAATGCGCGTTCAAACGAGAATGTGATATTTGATCTCTTATGTTATTTGATGCTAACAATTTGATTTCTTAATTTTGACTTCGACAAATGTATTACAAAATGTGTACAGCGCATTGGAAATAATTATTGTACATTTGTGATATATTAATCCGATAGAGCCCACACGATTAATCTTGGAAAGAGAAGTAGGTGTATTATAATCTACATTAATAAAAGCTTGATGAAATATTTTATAATCATTTTCTGTCTTTTGTAATTAAAAAAACAATTGTATTGTGTGTGATTCTTTGATAAAAATAGATAAAATTACGAATTTATGATAAATGTACATATCGAGTGATAAGCGAGCTCTTTTGGATTAATATAAAAAATATGTTTCAGGTACATGCTAGTTATTAGGAAATGTTTTGTTTAACTAATATCACATATAAATATAACAAAAGTAAAGTAAGAGACAATTTGTGAAACATAACAGCACAGTTAAATAATATTTATAAGTAAAACTGTAAATTTAACTTTTTTAATATGACATAATTGTGACATACTACGCGCGTTCTGAAATAGTTTAAAATAACTAAAACAAGTTCTTAAAATTATTGTAAATATCTTTTACATATCTATAATTTAAATTTTAATTAATAAATATGTATTAATTATATATTATTAATTAATTTAAATATATATGTACTATTATGTCTCTTACAATACAATACATAGATATATTTCAATGGATTATATATGAAATTTGTTAACAGATATCTAGTACATATTCTTGCAAATTACAGAGTAGAAATATACTCTTTATATGAATTATAATAGAAACAATTTGTTGAGTTTGTGAACGAGGATTATTTCCTCTCTTTTTCATTTGTATTCATTTGTATTACAATAGTTATAGTATTATGGTATATATCATTTTTTAATTATATGGTATATATTCATTTCTTAATTATATTAAATAAAACCGTAAAGCAATATTAAAATGAATATGCATGTTGCAAATTGTATAAAAGAGAATCTCTATTAAAAGTGATATATTTACAAATTAGGAAGTTAATAATGATAAGCAATCATATGTAAATTTTAAATAGCTTTCTAAGCATTTATATGAGCTAACATTGTAATGTAAAAAAGATATAATGCACAATATATAAATAAAGATAACTTTTTTCTTATCACAATATTGAGCTATGCATTTCTATAGCTTTTAAATGCATGTATCCTTAGGTAACAAATAACTGGAAGTACTGAAATTCAGTTTTTATGTTTATGCAAGCGTTGTTTGTAGAACATTGAATTAACTAATGATAATTATCTTTTAATAGTAAACTTATATACATTTTATAATGACAAAGTGAACTGATATGTTATGCCATTTCGCGTCTGATTTTGGCTTTACATAATCAGGCTACTAAAGCCTACATTATGTATCCTAAATGCAAATTATCACTTTTTTTATTATAATACAAATACATACTTTTCATATATCTATTTTTATCTTGTTGTGTGTTTTACGAGTGCAATCTTATCCTCGCCTATATATGTCTTATTCATATATATATATATATATTGATCATTTCATTGTACCATAAATTGTTATGTTCCCATTTGTGGGAAAATAACTTTTAATCGCCCATGTTTGTTTTTTCTTGTAATATCTGGTAATAACATGCCTATAATAAAATTAATTAATTTTATTAAATTAAATTATTAAACAGTTCTTATTTTCTATTTTATCTGTTATAATCATATCTGACCTTAAGAGTAGTGAACATAATGCCAAGTTCTCCATTTTGTAAGTATGGTTCCATGAAGTCCTCAATAAAATGTATTTCACTTCCTAATTGTAACACACTAGAACGCACTACAACAAAACTAAACACTGGAAATAGTTCGTCCATCGTCCATAAATACGTAGATCCTAGTTGTTTTTGTACTGCCTATTGTTAAACGTAGAAAAATGCATTAATATAAATAATGTATTTGGATGCGCTTATATAAGTAGCAATACAAACATTATTGTCTATTCTTACTTGTGTCATTTGTTCGAATGTATTTCTGACCACTAACAGTTTTTCTAAAGGCGAAAAAGTTGTTTTAAGTTGCTGTAAAGTTTCTATAGCCTCACTGAAATATGGTTCGTGCTGGAATGGTAATGAATTGTCTGAAATGCTCATTACATTCGTAGTTTTCCAGAATTTCCTGCAATTTTGTAAGAAAATGTAAAAAATTTTATAATAGTTAAATATACAAATATAATAATTACAATATTATAATGAAAAAGAATATCTCTACATAAAGAGTAATTTTTTTCTATTGCTGTAAATTTACTTATTTATATATAAATTTGCTACTTACTGATCAATTTCAAGGAAGGCCATCAGAGTTATGTCAGGCTGCTTATTCCATTTCATCAATCTTTCCCAATATGCATCATCTTCCTTTTTATTATGTAAGGCGTATAATACAAAAAGTGCTGAATGTACACGTGGCAGTAATATTGGATGAAGTATCGCGGCAGCGCTTATGACTTGCCTAAAAATAAATATTTTTAAATCAGAATGCGTTACTGATTTAAAAATCGTAGATATAATTTTTATAGATTTCATAATACGTACTCTTCTTCACCATCAGTTTCAAGGACATATTCTTTGCCACAACGTGGTAGAGCTGGGAATAAAAGAAGCACAATCTCATATATTCTTGTTGTAATACTGTGAAGTTCTGACACTGCATGGCTGAGTAATAACGGGTGTACTCTTACTCCACCATAAGTAGCTGTATATACTGCAGCTACTTCTGTCAAAAGAGCGCCCAATGGATGATGTGGGCTTTCGAAAGCTTTCACTAAATACTTATGAACTTCATTGTAAGTCTGATTAGTGAGTTTATCTCGTCCAAAACCTGGTATCTTATCCAGCTGATCGATAGTTTCGCTATTTTTTTCTTTTGCATTTGAAATATTAGCAGACAGTTTTTTTCGTTGCAACGTTTTTTGATGAGATTTTGTTATTATACTAGCAACATTTTGCCATACTTTTTGCGTTTCTACAGATTTTTCATTGTAACTAGAATTTTTGGTGACTGGTTCAGATACACCAAGTTGTTGATGGCACTGCTTAAATATCGCTTTCCACTTTTGATCTGGAGATACGCATAGTTTTCCAAAAGACCTAACAAGAGTAATGAGAATAATATAAAACTATTGTTATTAGTTAACTAATAGTTAATTTGCTATTTGTTACTTTAATAGAGCAATTTTTATACAATATTAACATTTAATATTGTAATAATACAAATGATACTCACGCTGGTTTTGAATTAAGTTGCGCAGTTCCACTAGCTTTATTCATGTGCAGTGTGGCAATAACTTTGACACCTTCATTCCATGCACCATTCATGTTGCCTTCTAATCTATCACCACTTCGAAATGTTAATGTACCTTTTCCACAAAATATTCCAGCAGACTTAAATTCACCTTCATAATGAGTGCCGTCCTCAAATACCATTACTCCATGACCCTTTAATGGATAATGTCAAAATCAATAATCTATCTTAAAAAATATTTCATTAAAAAAAATATTTAAATGTATAATCACCGTTAAAACATCTTGCGTAAAAACACCTTCATAATAAATGCCATCAAGTGTCACGATCAAACCATTACCGTGTTTCATGCCATTGCTCCATGACCCAAGATATTTTTCACCTATAACCATTAACCAAAAATTATATAAAATTACTGTTATATTTTATTTCTAGAATTTTTTATTTGTAGTTTACTTTTAACGTAATAAATGTATATATTTTATATATATTTTACCTGTCATTATATCGTCCATTATTCCGTAACCTTGTTTAACGCCAGCAGCCCATTCTCCAATGTAAACAGATGCAATTGACGCCATAAAGTGGCCTTCTTTTTTGACACCATGGCCATGAGGTAATCCATCTTTAAAGTATCCTTCATAAAAATCTCCATTAATGTACCTAAAAGATATTCTTATATATTAATTTTCTGTAAATAATTTGTAAGTTGAGGATGCTATAGAAACAAATTTCCATGCAAGTACACCCATTGATTGTTTCATGTTCATTATTTTTAATAAATTCTAGATATAAAAAAATTTATTATTTTTAATAAATTCTAATAATAACATGAATACATTTTATAGAATATATTTTTATGGAAGAAATAAATCTCACTTCATCGTTCCATATCCATTTTGCTGACCATCTTTCCACTGGCCTTCATATACACCTTGCATCGGAATTTCCATTTTTCCAGTACCATGAATAGCACCTTTATGAAATTGGCCTACATATGTACGACCATCTGACCATTCCAATTTTCCAGAACCATGTGGTTTACCGTTCAACCATCGTCCTATAAAGTTGTGACATAACTTAGTGCAAATATTTTTTTATACATAACGCTTCTCAGTAAAATATATTTTAATACAATTCTACAAACCAGTATATTTTGCATCCTTAAAAACATTATGTTTTGTGAAAGTAAATGAGCTTGAGCGTGCTAATGGAGGCACATTTCCGATCACTCTTTGCAAACTGCATTTTATAGTATTTTGCAGGGCATGCAACCATTCATTTCGCTCGGAAGGAGTAGGAGTGTATAATACGAAATTATCCTCTGGTGTGACAACCGATATAGCATTCTAAAAAATATTATAAATTTATTTATAGATACATTTATGCTATTATATCAGTTTTCATTATTATAAAATATAATATAATAGATTAAGTTATTAATTTTGCATACCTGCACATTTTCGGAGTCGGGTAGAAGTTCTACCCATAACGTTCGAAGCGGATGGATTGTATGTGTATTCCCAGTAACATGTATGAAAATATCCGTTAGTAAAACAAACCAATGCGATGAAAATCTACCAGAATTAAGTATCGATAGCGGGTGTGCTCTTGATTCTCGAATGAGCCTTCTATTGGGAGATCTCAGTGATTCTCCTAGCTTCCCAGAATTTTCCCAAAATAATTTCGTAGCTTCCGCCTCTTTTTGACGTTTATCTTGTTCATCGTGTACTTGCTCCCATTTTATAAGAGCTTCTTGTAATCGCTCAACACCCATCTTTGTGCCATTACTTCTTATTAAACTATGAATCATATTCTTGTATCTATAATAAAAATATATATATATTACCCTATTCAAATTTAGTGTTATATTATGACATAATAAATATAAACTTGCATATAAACCTACCTGTTTAATTTACATAAAGGATGCTGTAATGCCATTGTTATAACAATTTCATTGCTATGTTTCTTTACATCACTACTTTTTAAATTATGTACAAATAAATTTGATACTACTTGTGGCACTTCAATGAGTTTTGCAATATGCATAAAACCACCGAGAGATATAACATCGCAAATAGCATTCAAATAGTATTTATATACTGTAGTAAATTCCTCTATATTGGCAACAATTGTGACTTCATACGCTTCTCCAATATGATTAAAATAATCCCACAGACTTATGACATTTAAAACGCTAAGGTGCATCAACTCTGCATAACAACGGCATAGTGTTTCATATACATTGGCTTCATGGGTCACACCGCTTTTCTTTTGAAACGGCTTGATGAGATTCTGATAGACAGTCAACATTTCTTCCAGGAAAATCTGATCGTTTATCAAATCTTCTGACACGTTTATTGCCGGTTCGTTTATCACAGAACAACAACTGTATTGCCCAGAACTGAAAATCTCTCTCGGACTATTTGATTCATCCTTGGTTTGTATGTCAAGTTGAAACATATCGCCAACTTTGCTGAAAAATCGTAATGTAATTTATAAGTAAATAGAAATAAAATCATTAATCAAGAAAGGCGATTTCTATTTCAATTAGTTACCTCGATTGTCCCATAAAATATAAACCATGATGCATCATTACTAAACTATGGAAATTGCCAGCTGCCATATCGATAGCTCTCTCATTGGAAGATAATTTTGTGGTGAACAACTGAGGAGCGCTTTGATCTACCGTGGTGTGCAAAGCGACCTGCTTAAAATTGTTTCGTCCCCACGCAAATACTCTGCCGTCCAGTGTTAAAGCAAGTACGTGGAAGGCACCGCAAGATATCTTTCTGATACCAGTGTGACAAAGTTTCGTTACTTGTACCGGCCTTGGTCGTTTAATAATATCTCCCGTTCCCAATTGCCCGTACTGTACATCACCCCACGTCCAGAGTTCCGTTGCCAATATGTTGCTGCCGGTACGGGATAACGTATTGATCCTTTCATTCAAGCCATGTTGGGATAACTCGTGTTCAGAAGAGCCAGTGCTCGATGACCAAGGAAATTCTTCGCAACGTAAGCTCAGTGCCAAACTGGTTGCAGTAGGCTTTATGTAAGTATCTCCATGCTCTTCTAAGTTTTCGTTGCTATCAGCTTTAGATTCATTAATATCAGAACTACCGCTCATATGTCTAGATAAAGTTACAACTTTACCTCCTACATTTTTAACTCCTTCGTAAACTAAGTTCGCCATATTCGAGACATTTTGCTTTATCAGTCTTGTTGACCGATCGACACTTTCCATGGGTATGTCTTCCTTGGCGCTTCCATAAGACGAAACCCAAGATAGTTGCCTGGTTAGAAATTGACGAGCAGTCTCCGTGTTTATAAATATAACATTTCTCTTCTCGTCTTTGTCGGAATCTGTTAAATTATTCAGACATTCCTCGCCATTTTCAACGACGTCAGACGGTTGTTCCTTTTTCTCCATTTCTGGCAGAGGGATGTGCTCTTTACTGGCAGTGGACAGAGCACTGATGGAATTTGTCGAACGATCTTCGCTAAACTGCTGCGCGTGAAGGCCAGTGAGACACGTGTCTGACGATGTTACACTTCCAGGACTTAACATAACGTTATTAAGACATTGTGGACAGGAATTAACAAAGATCTCCTCCTCTAACTCGTTTTCACTATCCGTTTCATCTTTCATAAGTTTAGTGCTTTTTCTCACAGCGGCCACATTAAAATTAGAACCACAAGCAATCTCAGACACGGTCCTCCCTTCAAAAAATTTAACTTTCTTTGGTTCGGTACTACTTATGTCTATCTGCGGTTGATTGCCGCTAGCCCATAACTGCCCATTGTCCGTAACGAATAATGTTGCTTGATCGCTAACCGCTATAAATTTCACCTTTACTATCTCATTTTCTTCTTTGTATCTGCAAATAAAACAGAACGTCTTTTCTATAATCAGATATTTTACTGATACTTACTGATAATAAACATAACATATTAAAATACTCAAACAGCTTTAAGAATAAGTAAGTCTTATATATGTATCTATGATAAATAATAGTAGATATATAAAAATATCTTGTACGTTTTATATATTTAATAGAGTAACATATAAAAATAAATTTTGCATATACCTATTATAAATAAGGCAAAATTAAATAATAAAAAAAGAAATAAATAATCTTTGCAAAGAATAAAAAAGGAGATAAGACAGCAGTCGAAATATAAGAATGGGTTTATACAAATTTTAATTGTGGAAAAACATATTCGACGTACGTACCCGTGGCTACAATATTTTACTTCCTCCTTGAGAACGATCGAATCTACAACACTCATGTCTTGAGGATTTACTTTCAAAACATGCCCGCTGGTGTTGACGACGAACAGGTGCTCGGAATTGGACGCCAGGTCGACGACGTCGAACTGGGCCCGTTTGAAAAGGAGCGCGGGACATGCGTCCTCGCGGAGCGACACCTCCCCGTGGTAGAGGTTGTTGGTCGTGGTCGCGGCGAAAACGTGATCCCTGACGGTGACGAGCTTGCATATGACGCCGTTCGGCTTGTCGCCGAACGCGTAGGACAATTTGTCGGCGCCCCTCCATAGATACATGTGCCTATCCATCTCACTGTACGTGGCCTGACAGATAAGGTGGCTCGCATAACCTATGCGGTAGTCGCTCTACGAACCTCTGTTTAACTGCCAGCGACTGACGCCACTCTTTCGTCATATTATCTGTAATAACGTTTCCCCCGTTAAACACTTCCGTGAACGTACCGCGGGCGATTTGTAGGGCGGCATGATTGAACGTATGATCTTTTTACTGTGACTAACATCCGGCAGGCAGGGTCAGGCAGGGGCAGGTACTGTACCAGTACCGATATCAGCTGTTGGACGTGACAGTACACGGGATGGGAGGAAACTTTCGTGCCAGGACTGCATGTCGTTTTTTTTCGCCCCTTTAAGACCGGTTTATATGAGACTTTAGAATTAACGTGTTTATTGTTTTTTTTTGTGGATGAATTTTTTTGTACTTTCCGTCTTCTCCCTTTTTCTTTCCAGCAGCCAATTATATCTCTGTGTCATTCGAAATGAAGAAAGTTTATAGGCTGCGTTCAGGGAGCGCGCTATTAGCGCTATTGCATCATTGGGTGCGTTCAGCCGATA
Source organism: Temnothorax curvispinosus (assembly GCF_003070985.1). NCBI lineage: Eukaryota > Metazoa > Arthropoda > Insecta > Hymenoptera > Formicidae > Temnothorax > Temnothorax curvispinosus. Next base: position 173,870 of record NW_020218367.1, on the reverse strand, counting down.
CTCCGCTAGCCTAGCGCACGTAAGCAGCGAGCGCTTTGCTACCATTTGCTACGGAAAAATTTGGCTGGACAGAAGCGAGCGCTTGTTTCCTCTCTTTTTAATCCATTGGGTCAAAGGAGAGGAAACGAGCGAAAACGAGCGAAAACGAGCGACTGCTCACGATTGCTAGGCTAGCGGAGTATCGGCTGAACGCACCCATTCTATCTTTATCGCTCATCAAGTGTAGAAAAAGGATAGAATAAGCAAATAGCGCGCTCCCCGAACGCAGCCATACAGTGCAGCTCGCAATTAAAGAACAAACTTATTAATTAATACATACTGTTTTCTATTGTTGAACTACGGCTAGTTCAAAGTTTATCTTCTTTCTTCCAATGTGGAGTAAAAAAAGAAATTCCGAACTAATGCAGCCAGGTTCAGCAATAGAAAACAGGCCCTATATTGATGATGTTCATGTATAAACTGCTGAACTTCTTGTACCGTTTTATCTTTCTTTTTTTTTTACTTCCAACGTCTAATTTGTGAACGTAATGCACAGATTAATTAATTCTATTGGCACGCTATTATTATAAGCGATGCGATATTTTATTATATTCATAGATACACAAAAATATAAAATTTTCTTTGAATTTTAAATACAGAAAGTGCAACGTGGCCTGACAGCCACAAAGAACAGACCTGCGCTTTCCGTAATATCAGCTTCATCGGAAAGCGCCAATGAGTGGCCGCTGTCGGCGACATAATACAGAGGATGAGAACGAAAACTTAACGAAGCTTTCCAAGTATTGTTCAGTATCGAAAATGGCGGCGAAGAGTGGTGGTCACGATGAGTGGCCCACGGTGATGAAGCCGATATTGGGGATATCGCCGCGTTCGTTTAATAAAAATGACGTTATCGATCTCGTAAAGAGCATCGTTAAAAGGTAGGTGCGATTCGTCGCGGATCCCGGCGGCCGTGTTTAACCGCGCTCCTCTCGGCGCAAAAAAAGCACGTTCCCCTTCGGCGGAACAGAAATGGTAGTCCGCCTGTCACCGCGGATCCGAATTCAATCCGACCTTTTATTCCGTCCGGCACTAACACCCGTCCTCTTTGCTTCTGTTTTCTTGCAGCGAAAACAAATTTGTCTCCCACGAGGATCAATACGATACTTTTTACACGGCGGTCGCTGCCTTGTCGGCGGATTGTATTAGCGGTTGCGCAAATACGTGTAAGTAACAGCGCGCATCCGCGTGCGAATGACTACGCCAGAAAACGTTTTTATTTTAAACATACATGTACATTTATTTAAAATTCTGAAGTGCTCCCAATTATTTTGTTATTCCAAGACTGCCATGAGAGACGTATAAAGAAAAATAGAAAAGAAGAATACAGATACTTTTATTTGTGGAATATTTGTCCTTATGGGTAGATAAAATATATTTAGCTAATAAAACACTTAATAACTTACAATTAGGCATAATATTTTTGGATAAATAACATTAAATAACTTGGGTAAAATATTCATAGATATTTTAGGTGAGTTACCTAAGTATTTTACCTAAGAGATCTAAGAATGTTTTATTTTTCTTTTCTCTTTTTCTGTTTTTCTTCACTTTATATGTCTCTTAAGACGATCTTGAAGAAACAACTTGAAATAATTCGAAATACTTGAGAGTTCCAATGTATAGGCTTGTTTATATATGTTGGATATAAATACATATCTAATCTTACAAAACGTCCTTTTCAGTTGCCAAAAGTCAAATACCTATTGTTTGTCAAGCATGCAAAGTGCTGCTTACTTATCTTGTGGACAAGTTGTCACAACAACAAGCGCAATCTGGAGATACCGCATCGACGGTTTTGACTACGAAGCAGTTACTACTCCCGATACGTGCGCTATGCACAGGACAATCTTTACTTACGTCTGCGGAAGAAATTGCTCTTGTTTCTGTAATAAAAAATTCGAAAGTACCGCCTTACGTAACAGTTTTGTCAGGTGGAAAAGAAAAGGAGTCCGCTCAGCAATCTGTCAAAGAATCTATGCGGTCTCGTTGCGACTTGTCCACCAGTATTCTCGAGCAGTTGACAATGCCGTTGCAAGATTTTTCATCATCTTCAATTCTCACTAATGAAAGTTCTATGGATAGTACGAACAAAAATACTAATACCGCTGCAGGCGAGACACATTCTGACACTAAGGTTTGTAAATATAACTGTTTCTTTGTGACTAACGATAAGCAAGATATATTTTCTTTGCTTTATAATTTCGTTATTTTTGATAAATTTGACATTTTTGATGGTCATTACATGCTTTATTGTACATATGTAATCATAATTGTTGTTAAAATTGTAGTATTTTAGTGGAATGAATGAATTTAAAACTAAAAGAGCAATGATTTATTATGTTACAGATGATGTTTATTGCAAACAACATAAGCACATTGCAGAATATGGGAGCAGGTGATACGTTGTTGGATATGTGTTTAAATCTCCTGCACTTGTCACGTTATACCAGAAAGTATCAAGCTTATTTATCTAAAAAAGGATTCAGCTTACCAGCGAATACCTCAGAAGCGCATACAATAAGGCACAGTTTACACTCTGTCGTTAGTGATATTAATATTGTACATAATGTGATATCACTCCCGATACTTGAACCTTTGACACCACAAAAGTTGGAAAAATTGTCGCTGCTGACTATGTCTTGTCTGTATTGTTCAATCGCGAATGCAACAGCGTCAAGCATAGTTGGCATAACAAATGCAGTATCACCTAAATGTAGTACAAATACTGCAGCAAATAGTCAAACCAATCAGAATGCAAAAACTACTGATGAGGAGTACGATACTTTAGCAATTACGGTTGTTGAGAAGAGTTTAGAAATATTTGGCCAAGTATCAAATGTTATTAAAAATAGCACGCGTGCAGGAGGACATGTGAGTAATTTCTACGAGATCTTTCTCTTTGATATTGCAAAAATTATATTTTGTTTACTTTATAATATCTATTATAATTTTGAGTATTTACATTAATTCATCATTTTATAATTTTAATATCAATTTGTTTATAGACATATATTGATCTTATTTTTTTATATAGCTATGTAATTACCTTATTATTACCTAATTATACCTTTTTTTACTCTTATACCAGATTCTGCAAAATCATTTACTTATTGGAGTATGGCTTCTAGTCGCTGGATTGCAAGCGCAATTAACTGTGAGCAGTTTTAGTGCTGCAGATAAAGGAAAAGAAGAAAAGGGAAAATCACCAAGTAAAGCTCGTGATGGAAGTGGACGTGTAAATCTTATGAAAGTGTAATTATTACATTTTTTATATATATTATCATATCTTACTTTGAAGTTTAATTGTAAAGACTATCCTGAAATTACATTTTGTATTTTTTTTGTATGGTCCTGGCCATTAAAATTGTAACATCAAGATATCACATGATACATGACATTAGATCATGATTATTTCCATATGTGTCGTGCTCATAATAATTTTCATATTCTACCGTGATTTATTCATCCTGCAAATTTTGTTCAAATATGACATTTTTTTTCCAATGTTGTAATTTTAATAGTCAACACATACGTCTTATTTTAATAATGTAACATATTTTTATATAATTAGGCAACAAGGATTTGGCGTATTATCAGTGGCATTAGCATCACATGCACTGAATTTAATGAGCGCGCTTCTGGAAGATGTATCGATTGAAGCCAATTCCGATGTGGTTGTGGCAGTTCCTGAACCAGCGCCACTGGATATCTTGTCTACCGCTACAGCATTGCAAAGAGCAGTAACGTTCCTACAAGCAGTGCCATTGAATCATCTGCTATTTTATCTGGCTACTATTAGTTACAGAAAGGTATTGGATTATTTTATATGCATTTGTACTAATATTAAAACACTGATAATGTGATATTTTATTTTTGATGTATATTTTATTTACCGCAGGCATGTACATTGAAAAGAGTACAAAAACATCCTTTAGAAGGAGATGCATTGAGTCAGTCTGATTCTACTACATACTATGAAGATCTTTTGAGTTGCTCGGAGAACTCCACTGATGAGGGTAATATTTCAAATTTATTCAATATAATGTACTATATTTATATACGCTCAGTATATAAATTGTTTTTTAATAGTAAAATGAGGTCATAAGAGATATATATTTAGAATTTATATATACGTGCCACACAAATTAAAATAGTCTTTATTTTTTTATGTAATATTTCTTTTATTGTTGCCAGTAACAGAAATGCTTAAAATATATAGATGCTATTCAATGTGTTCTATTATTTTATTTTATGGAATACACATAAAAAAAATTATGTTAATTTTCCGAATTTTCTGAATATTAATACATGCTATAGTCGATGTGTGCAAATTAATTTTGAAGTAGTTTGTGTAAATGTATATTGTACACAATATATACACTTGGATGCAGCTTCAAGATGCTTACATTAATATACAAGGTGTTTTTTTAAAGAGTGCTAATTATGCAGCGCTATTCTTTATCAAAAGTTGAATCGGAAAGTCTTGAACCATTTTTTTTTATATTGCTTAATAAAGCATTAATTATTGATAAAGTTAATCCAATTAGTGCCATTCTCTAGCCGGGCGTATGTCAGTAATATACGTGCCTGGCAGTGTGTGCTCATGCATACTACCAGATGCAGGGCTCACTGACGTACGTCCGGCTAGGACAGCACTGATTGGATTGACCTTATTTAATAATTACTTTATTAAGCATTATAGAAAAAAAAATGATTCAAGACTTTCCGATTCAACTTTTAATTAGGAATAGCGCTAAGTAATTAGTGGGCCCTCTTTAAGAAATACTTTGTATACATATTGGTAATTTGATTAGTATACTGATATGTATTCGCTATATGTATAGAACAAACTATTATGTCGGCAGAGGAGGACAGCGAACCTATTTTAGGATTATGGTTTGAGGAAACTATTGCTCCATCGGACGAGACTTCAACAAATGCTAATAAAGAAACAAATAACGAAGCAAGTGCGGAACGCACTACCATTACCACCATTGTTCCTGATAATCGAGAGCCCCATGGTGTATGTTTCTATAGTTATAATTATTTTCTAAAATTTATAAAAATATTTTGACATAAAAGATAATATAAATATCTAATATGGATATACTGATAAAGGATGGCTATGAGAGTCAGACGCAGTTATCGGTGCGTAAAAGATCCAATTCACTTATTTATTTAACTGTGTATATATTCGTACGTTTCGGATCGGGATTGAGCCATTTTCAACGAGGTGTACAAACAAAAATTACAAATTAATAATTGCTCCCATTCTCCCCTCTTGTTCGGTGAGTTTCAAGATTGGAAGATCCAAAAACGACATTGACTATCAAATTAATATATGTAAAAATTGTTTTCTGTAATTCAATTTGGATCTTCCAATGATCTGACTCTCATAGCCATCCTTTATCAGTTTTTTGTAATTTCGAGAGTCCAATATTTATTTTTTGATTAATATGGATATGTTATTTATGTATTTGCATATATATGTTAGATATTAATATTTATAATTGATGTAAATTTTGTAGCAAATGAGTTAATTATTGATTTTCTTTTTTTCTTACAGTACATTTCACTTGCAACAAAAATATTTCAATTTATGAATAAGCACTTAATTGGTAGCAGAAGTACGTACGTTCGTGAATATGTGGTTAATGGCTTAGTTGAGCAACAAATGGTAATATTGGCGGCAATTATAAGAGATCTAGATCACGAAACAGCTAGAACAGAAACAGGTAAATTTATATAGTTATTATATTTTTGGTATCTTTTATATTTCAACATTTGCTTTCACACTTCATATTACATTTTAAATTTCTTTTGCATTTTGCATTAAAAGCATAGTATTGTAATACAAAGTTGCACTTTTAGGCACAATTTCTGCATTTTATGGTGCTACGTTGGGCGCTATGTATTCGGAATTTTCTCAAGCCTTAAGTCGTTACACTCACAACTTACTCGCATGGAATACACTAAGTGAATCTCTGCAAAATACTTTGCTTCAACATTTGGGAGTGAGTCCTTGGTCTACAGAAAGCAGTAGCTCTACCACGTGGCCTCTTCAAGTGTATCCACGAACTCTCAGCGTACTGGCACAGGTGCGTTATTTAATGACGCTGCAGTTGTATTAAAATTCTTTAGGATAATCAATACCTAATTTCTAGCATATATTATATTTCTTTTTTTTATAATTAGGTGTTGCTGTTGAAACCGCAATTAGAAAGAGAAGCTGCGTGTATAAGTATATGGCATCGGTTAGTAACAACTATGGTTGAGAATGTATGCAATCCTCAAACAACATATGAAGCTGAAAATGAAGGTAGAATATAGCAAATTTATCTCAACGATTTTATATATACATATGTTTTAAAGCTATAATATAATTTTTTCTTTATTGCATTAACTGGCTCATTTATGTGTGCTTATTTATGTATTCGTTTCTCCGATATACGTAATTGTTAATGTAGCTAAATTTTTAAATATATGTAACATCCAAAATATTTTATTTATTGCTAGAACATTAATTATTAATATATGTTTGCAGATTTAAACGTCGAACATGCCCAGTTGGTTCTCTTCCTATTTCATTCTCTGAATTTAATGCAAAAGAAATCTGTATTACTTGTAACTGGAAGTGGTGCAGTGCGTTGCAGCGAAGCAGTCAAAACGCCAATGAAAGATTCTCAATTGTTGCACTTATCGCGACTATTATTATTACTTGAATACATGATGAAGCATCTGTATGATGCGCATCCGGTATTGCTTGAACAAGTAAGACATTTATATATTCTATTACCATATTTGTTTATCAATTCTATGAACTGCATTATATATATATGTCGATTGTCGTTACTTTATATTGCAAAGTAAATTATTATAAAAAATAAGTTAAAATATTTAACATATTTTAACTTATTTTAATTTATTTAGTAATTTACTATCTGCAATATTTTATTATGATTTGGTAATGACACAAATTTATTAAATGCTAAAGAAAAATTATTATCTCAATGTAATCTCATTGTGATGCAAGATACCAGGGCCACCAGTGCAAAAGTACCGCCTGGGTGGTAGTAAACATCTTGTACATATTTATTATATTAATTACGATTAATTATTTTAATTTCTTCAAAGTAATAATTATTTATGTCCATCTTTTCTTTTTTTTTTTATACAGGTGCAATGGAATCTATTTTCTGCGACAAGTTTAGTATGCGATACAAAAGAGGGAAATAAACAGACTGCCAGGGCTTTTACTCCATGGGTAGAAATAGAAGATAATTATCGTAAATATGGTTCACAAGATGAATTCTCAATGAAACCACGTTTTTATAATTTATCAAGAACAGATTTTAATAACCAGGACGCACCGAAGTTGGATGGATTGGTACGTTTTGCATGTGGATTAATTATTGTAGAAGAAACACGATGTTTTATAGAAATACTTTTTGATTAAAATTATATTTACCAATATTTATCTATTTTAATTTACAACCAAAAGTTTTTATGCGTTTCTTTTAATAATTTTTACGATAATAAAAATCTAATTAATTCATATAGTAAAATTTTCTTTCAAATATTCAACTTTTGTGATTATATTCTATGTATAACGAGTTGAAATCTTTTATCTAATTGTAAATAGTCTTGCAAAGTTTTATATAATGTAAAATATATTTATTATGCTTTACAGGCCTGCAACTTTATTTTGGGCACTCCCGATAAAATGAAATATCCTCTCTTGGTTGATGCATTGATCGATATCCTAAACGTACTCAATCAAACTGATATGCACAGAAAAGGCAGTGCTGATAATAAGGAAAAAATTACATTTACTGGACTATGTGCAATTCAGTATTGCTTTTCAATATGTTGGGAATTATTATTGATGTTGCCTCCCTCAACTCCTTATATGAATAAACTGGCTCTTGGTGAGGAGATACCTGCTGGACCTATGCTGCTTCACTCGTTGATATGGGGGCCCAGAGCTGCGTATAAAACTTTTACCGGTTGGATGAAAGACTGTTTAGTGAAGCAAGGAATGTATACGCAGTATGCGGAAAATTTGTTAAAAACAGTATCATCCACCGTAAACTCTCTTAAATATGACGTTACCCTCGCAAAGAATTGTATCATTTCGCTTAAACCCGAATATAATGCTACTGACAAAATAATGCCAAAAGCATCATTGCCAAAACTTGGTTCGTTATGTATACTGGCTGCAGTTGTAGGAAAGCTGCAAGTTCTTATGGATGAAAGTATATCGAAAAACTCTACTGAGAATATTGAAACTTCCAAGAGTACACAGAATGCGGATTCCACGCCTTCAAACAGGACTAAAATGATAATCGAGATCCTACCGCATATTTTATCGTTGACAGATGCTATTCTATTATCATGCCGATCTAACATATTGTACCATACGTTTGAATCTGTCGAAGAACATAGGAAATATGGTATGCGAGATTATTTGATTCTGGACAACATTTTATCAATGGCAGGTGCAAATTGGGAAACGGAATCGTCATTAGTTTCATTTTTACCGAGTTGCGTTAAATCCGCCCTGGACAAGTGGAAGAGTATCGCGTTTGCTCCTGTGCCTTGGAATACATATGCAAACGATATAATACCAGCAGAGAGTTACATTTTTACTACGGTGAATTATCACGTCAGTTCCTTATCTGAACATCCAACTTTCTCTATTAATCCGTCATTGAAGAATTTGCTGTATTGCTTGGTCTCATTTATGATGGAATACATCACTTCTGCAACAGCCCCGGAACCACAATCCGACGTACATTCTCAAGCCGTGGATATTCTCATTTCGTTGTCAATGGATGCTCGTACTGACTATCTACGAGAGATGGCTACCAACACTCTGACTAAATTATTAGGACAGGATAATGATAATGAGGCGCGGCTCTTGCGAGAACATTTGTTTGTGTTAAATCATACTTACAATCTGATAATCGAATACACCGATAATACAGATGGATCTATTAAAGTTGTTATTGATGAGGATATCTTGGATCAGTGTATAAAATATTGGGAGCGATTATTGGAAAAGCCTCTTGGATGTAAAGCTTTAGACTTGTTCTTCGCGCCCGACTCAAATCGTAGTCTTGTATCCATCTTACTGTCTATAACGTCACCTCAAGCTTCGCCGCAGTTTAGCACGTACGTTTTCCAGTTTTTCACCGCGTTATTCAGAACGACTGAGAAACCGGGTGACGGATCCCTTGATCGTCTCTGCAATTCGGTGGCTAGTTTTGCTAATGTTGAAGATGAGAAACTACAAACATGGTTAAGACACGTTATATTGGGAGTAACAAACGTACCGGCGACTATTTCTACAACGAATATACCAACGCCCACAGCTGGCACTGCGAATACATTGGTAACTGTTTCCGGCACATCAGAGGATAGTCAGAAGCCAGATGAAAGAAATAACGCATCTAATAACGAACAAGCTCAATGGGCAATTTCCGATAATTCCAGCAATCAGCCTGTAATAACTAGTAACGACGAGCAGCTTACAATTCATGAGAACAGTCGTTTCTTGCGGGCACTTACAAATTACATAGTGAAAGATAAAAGCAATTTTAGTGCGAACGTCTCGATAAAAATTCTTCAAGTTCTCATACCACTGACGTACCATATTTTATCTCCTACCATCGAAGGCAATCGGTTTGTACACTTAATGCACATTATGTCTACATTAGCTGACGCTGGACTAGAAAAAGGACACACATTGCTGTTCAAAGCTGCAATTGAATGGGTCGAGCTCTGCAAGGAGCAGATAATGAACAAGGATCCGCAGTCCTTCGACAAGCCATCGCCGTACATTGAAGCGGATTGCTGTATATTGAACTACATAGCCGACATAGTGGGCGCGATTTGTCCGCAGCAGGCGCAATCTCAAGATCGAGCCATTAGCCCACCGTGGGAGGGTGCGGTACCGAATAACGACGTGAACGATAGCGATTGGGTGGATGAAATTCCGCATGACGATGATGATAGCGCGGCTGAAGATTCGGACGAGGATAGTCTCTGTAACAAACTGTGCACTTTCACGATCACGCAAAAGGAGTTTATGAATCAGCATTGGTATCACTGTCATACGTGTAACATGGTCGATGGAGTCGGAGTTTGCACGGTATGCGCACGAGTCTGTCATCGTGGCCACGATGTCACGTACGCCAAATATGGAAATTTCTTCTGCGACTGTGGTGCCAAGGACGATGGATCGTGCCAAGCGCTGACGAAGCGTAGCCCGCAGAGTTCGGAACATCAAGTAGTCAGTAACATGCCGTACAACAATGCTGGCGCACCCGCGGAAAGCAACCTGCTTCTCACGAGTAGCTTGCGCCGAAGAGCATCCAGCCCTGTGCATTTGTACGACAAGCATGAGAGAAGTGGACGCGACACTCAGAGACAAACGTATTTAGCGAAGCAATTAGAATCGTCTAAGGATTGGATATATTCTCAACTATCGAAGAGTGGATTGGTATCTTCATTGGTGGACTTGATGCGCGTGTTGGTACCCGCGGTGGATTCGTCTTGCCAACGATATTCACCGGTTGGTTGTCACGCGCGAGCCCAATTGGCACTTAAACGCTTACACACACTTGACAAGAAGTTCGAGCATACGGATCAGCTTATGTTGCCAACCTTGGGATCCCAGGAGGGCGCGTTTGAAAATGTTAGAATGAATTATTCGGGAGATCAGGGTCAAACGATCAGACAGTTACTGTCCGCTCATATGATACGACGTGTCGCCATGTGTTGTCTGTCATCTCCGCATGGTAAGCGACAGCACTTAGCTGTCTCACACGAGAAGGGCAAGATAACCGTGCTGCAACTTAGCGCATTATTGAAGCAAGCTGATTCCTCTAAAAGAAAATTAACTCTGACGAGGCTCGCATCGGCACCGGTACCCTTCACTGTTCTCTCGGTCACTGGAAATCAATGGAACGAGGATTTCTTAGCCGTTTGTGGCTTCAAGGATTGTCACGTGCTTACATTCAACAGTTCCGGAACGGTGTCCGATCATCTGGTATTACATCCACAGCTCGAAAGCGGGAACTTCATTATTAAGGCGCTGTGGCTTCCCGGCGCACAGACGCAGTTGGCGTTAGTCACCGCCGACTTCGTTAAAATTTACGACTTAGGAAAGGACGCCTTAAGTCCGCAATACTATTTCCTTGTACCGACAGGAAAGATAAGAGATTGCACTTTTATGCATGCAGAAGACGGTACGTTCCACATGTTACTTATGTCATCTGCCGGATATATCTACAGTCAAGTAATGGATGAGGAGAGCCAAGCCAAGCACGGTGCTTTCTACGTGACAAACACGCTAGACGTTTATCATCCGGAAATAAAAGACACTGGTCAAGTAGGTGGTGGAGGTGTTTCCATTTACTATTCTCACGCTCTGCAGTTGCTATTCTTCAGTTATGTTTGCGGCAAGAGCTTCATAGCGCCGCTGAAGCATATGGACTCTGACATTACGGTGGTATTTCAAATTAATCTCGCCAGTAACAAAACGAACGGTAATAAATCCAACAATAATCAGCCGCAACCGTTGTGCCAATGGAGCGAGGTGGCGAATCATCCCGGATTGGTCTGCTCCATCTTGCAGACCAGTAATAATCCAGTGATATTGATGATTAAGCCCGATACAATTATGATACAGGAGATCAAAATTATGCCCGCGAAGGCAAAGATCATGGACATGGTCGCGATTCGACATCCCAGTTCGAACGCCGAGCACCGCACGACTCTGATACTATTGTGCGAAGACGGAAGCTTGAGGATCTACATGGCCGGTATGGAGCAAACCGGATTTTGGATGTCGTCCACTGTGCAGCCGATTAGCACTACTTCCGGCATCAAACCGACGCGGAAGAAGAAAGCTAATAAAATGGGAAAACCATCAGGATCTATCACATTTCCCATTGACTTCTTCGAACATTGTCAAGTGATGAACGATGTCGAGTTCGGTGGTAACGATCTACTGCAGATTTATAATGTCGCGCAGATCAAGCATCGTTTAAATACCACCGGAATGTACGTGGTTTCTACGAAATCTATGGGCTTCAATGTGGAAGTTACGAACAACGACGTGATTTTAGTAATGACGGGAATAAGAGTTCTCTTCGGCAATCAAGATATTCAAAAGGCACCTCTGTACGTCGAGGTGAGTTGAAATATGTCTATTGCAGTATGTGAAGACTTTAGCTTTTTTAAATTTACCTAACTTTAATTATTGTATTTGTAAAGGTATTTGGTAGAAGTATTCGGACTACGCTAACTAGGAGCCGGTGGTTCGACATACCTTTAACGAGGGAAGAAAGTCTCCAAGCTGATAAAAAATTGACAATCACTTTTGGACCATCTCAAGATCAAGAGGGTGTCATCATGGTTGATTCTATCAAAATGTAAGACTACAATATCACCAAATGTATCTTCTTTAAACAAAAACATAAAATATTTTATATAGATAAATGTAAATCTTGCTATTAGTTATACTAGATTTTTTGCCTTTTATTAAGATATGGTAAAACCAAGGATGCATTTGGATGGCCTGAAGAAATAGAAGAAATTCAATCTTGTCCACCAACATCCGCACCAGTGACGACAGTCAATAACGAAACCGACAATACTATCGTTTCTGCACCGTTGTCTTCAATCAACAAGTACGTTTATATATTTTTTTTTATATATGAAGTATATAAAATAAGTTAATTATTTGATAAAGAAAGTATTCTTTAATCCAAGCATATATTGTATCAGAACGGCAAAGGATAGTTCGGTTAACATGGAAAGGTAAGGATAATTTTATTATTGCAAAAACAAAGTAGAGGAGTAGATTTGGCAATATTGGTGTTACTCCAATTAATAATATATAATAAACAACTTATAAGTAATGGCCGCTTTTACGAAAGAAAAATTTGTTTCTGACTGTCTTCGATTGATAAAATTGGGAAAGCATTCTGATTTATTAAAAGTTCAATTTAAAATTTCCTTGATTCATTTTTGTGTGTTGTTCGTATCACCAATTTTGTATATATATACTAATTATTCAATTTATGTAAAAATAGATACTTTATATTAATCAGTAAATGTAACATATGTCTATCTCAATTTTACTAATGAATATAATATATACATATATAAATATAATAATATTACATTTAAAAAATTATTTTTAATTACAGGATGATATCCAGCGTTCTTGAAGTCTTGGAATCTTCATTTATCTTATCCTCGCACGATGACAACAAAACCTCACTGAAAGCTACAGCCATCGACGTCGCATCACGGTTATTAATATTACCAACTCCACCATCAGTGCAAATGCATACGACAGCTTTGTTAGCTGCTCTTCACAGCACTAAACAGACTTATCATCTTCACAAGGTACGATCAATTATTCGTTAATAATTTCAATAATTATATATGTGTTCTAACATCTTTTTCCGTGTTTTTCAGGATCATGCATTGTTATCGCATGTACTTGAGTCTTTGAAATCAATGAGAGAAGCTAATGATCCTGCGGATATAGATGCGGAGAACTTCTACAGACTTGTACTTATTGTTCGTGCTATTGCCGTTTCCCGCCCGCATAATCTTGCGAAATTTGCTGAACAATATGCGAATAAATCAATTGACGAAAGTACCGGTATGTATTATAAATCATTGACGTTGTTAACATGTGAAAAACATGTGATAATTGAAATCATTTGTTTCCAGTACCCGTTTTCGAGAAAGATCGTCTAGAAGCTCGTTCGAGCACGAAGGCCGATGTAAATCAACATCTGGTTATTCAATTAATGGAGATACTGTGGTCTTTACATATGGCGTATCCGAAGAATATGGCACTTGCTCCCGTAGTCGTGCCGGGACTTACGCACACCGAAGGAACGGTTCACGCAATCGTCGAAATAATTCACGCTTTCACGATATGCGACGTCGAAAATAATACCGCGATAGCCGCCAAATTGTATCTGCAGTTGTTACTGTCTTCAGATACCACCATCAGTTTTAGCGCCAAACATGCGATAATCAGAGTGCTCAGGCCTAGATACAGACGCAGAAGAGTATATATTCCGAGTCCGCCCAACTGCAGTACTCCAGGTATAGAAATGGAAACGTCTTAGAAATGTCTCAGAATTATACGCATAACTTTTCAAGATAATTTGGGATAAAGATTTAGTGGATCGATTATATATTTTATCATACGTTTTTTCATGATTATTGGTATTTTTGTAGGTGTAGTTGCTGAAACCGAAGAAAAATCCGCGTCCGTTCCATCACAGGCATCTCAAGATACCGTAGAGCGCGATGTGGAACAGCAGTTTGACATCGAAGCTGTCGAGGCAGTGGACAGAGTGGCGGTCATGCTCGGCGCCGAAGGCAATCAAAATTCGGCCGCCGCGAGGGTAGTTAATCATCCATTAGAAGCGCTGCTCGGTGCGGGTAATTTCCCGCAGTTGCTCGATATGCCGCCAGACGCTGATGACGAAGCGATGGTAGAACTTGCGATAGCTCTGAGTTTACAAGACCACGAAGGAGCTGCTGATCTACAAGCACTGCGACAAGGATTCCAGCAAGGCTTCCCTAATTTGCAGGGTATACAAAGTCTTCAGAATCTAAGCGGCTCCACATTGCAAAGTTTGCAAAATTTAGCGGCGCAGGGATTGGTCCAAGTGCCAAATGCTGCTCAGGTAATGTTTCTCCGTATAAAGTTCATAAATTGTCTTTATACGTGCCGTCCAGATTTTATTTGATACTTAGATTTTTTATATTTGATAATTGAGAACGGTATTTTTTTTTTAATTAGGCCCAAGAAGGTGGACATTACTCTGATACGACCGCTTCCGCGGGTGGTTCTGACGATGAGGGATCAACCGCTGCCACCGATGGTAGTACTCTTCGGACATCTCCAGCCGAACAAGTGAGTTACATCTTAGCATACGTATTCTGCCTTGGCTATTATTCACCGAAAGTATGCGAACGTGGATCAACAGAGTCTTAGTATTTGCACATATCGTAGTAACGCTTGGGACACATTTTATGTTAGGGTGGTAGTGGTGGTAGCAAGGGTAGCGAGAGCGGTGGGAGCGATAGCGGAGGCAGCGCCGTTGACAGCATGACAGGGGAGCATAATGTTTCTGGCAGGAGCTCCGCGTACGGAGACAATGCTCCCGACAGTGCTATGCCTCCGATTGGAATTGGAGTCAATCAAGCGCCACGCTCTGAAACTAATACTCTAGATGTACCGACAACTTTCACTGTAAGTTCCGTGTACTCTGTAGTACAGGTTTACATAGCAGACTTACGTTCTTGAAAGCAGGAGAAACAGCGACAGCGCATGATGGACGTATTTTGCGCGTGACATATCAATATATTATTACATATAGAAATTATTTTTATTTCTCTTTATAATATAATATTTTTCTCTTTTCGTTTTGTCTGATATCATTTATTGTTGTTGATACATCTGATACATTAGTCTGATGGTTTAGTTTGATAGTATTTAGTTCATTCTGATATCTTGACAATTCATCTTTAATGAGCAATCTTAAAAAAGAAGTTTTTTGAAATCTTTATGAAATCTCTAATTCCAATCTAGTAGTTTAAATCGACCAAATTTTTTCTTTTCGCATGTTAAAATTTTTAGATTTTGTCCACATGTGTATGTCGAAAGCTTCATCAAATCACAAGTTTTTATTTGAAGATTTTATTATATCATTGTGTATGTTTCACAAATTAATCATAAAATTTTTAGAGAGTGATTATAGGTATATTATAGTCATTGACCTTATAGTTAAATCATCAAAGCCAAAATATATCATAATTTATGCATAACATATACATAACATATGCACATACGAAATTTATTGCATTTATTCTTCTTATAGAAAATTAAATTGAATTTAATTATTTGTGTGCATTAAATTGTCATAAAAATATATATAAAGTCCACTTTTAATATTACATTATATTCAAAATTGACTTTACGAAATTTTCCTTTATTACATTTATTTGATTAAATTCTTAATAATTAAAGTTTTGAGCCTCCGTTCTCAAAAGTTGCCTTTAACCCACACTGCCACAGAAATATAACTTAAAAAAAATCAAATCGTGTACGATTGAATATATTTCATTATTAAACATTTTAATAACGTGCTATAAGACTTCGTTGAATCCGTTTTATTATCGGAGTCTGAATGGAATATAGAATTTAACATGTATATCCCAACATTGGCTTTGTATATAAAATAACAGTTGAAGATTTTTTAATGACTGGATAGATAATTATAGAAACTAAAATTATTTGAAATAAGTAATGAAAGTTTTATCGAGTGAAAAATAAACCGCACTCCATTGAGACTTCGAAGTTTAAGTCGCTTTATTTGGGACTCTAATAGTATATTATTCATTATTTTATCAAGAAGCTTATGACTAAGTAATCATATTGCACATGTATTAATAATAAATTTTTTTTGTACATATCTGCATTTTCTTATACATTCAAAATGTATCATTTCAATGCATATCTATTATTTTATCAGTTCTGTCTAAAGTTGACAATAGAATTCCAGTAGTTCTGACATGAGAAATCGTGAAATCAATCAAATGAGTCATACAAAAATGTTTTATATTTATGAATGATTGTGTTTGTCACCATGATAGACTACTGAGCAAGAAGAAGGTGCCGAGCAAGAACAGGGCGTTGAGCAGGAAAGTGACACAACTGGCGAGATTACTGTGAAACTACATGCTATACGGCTTTTATTGTTGGACAGATTTACGCAATTTGTGCCTAATTTAACAAATGTTCGAGGAGTGCTTGCCATTCCATTTATGCAGGTATTGTTTTATAATATTACTGGTCGTATTTCATGAAAATTAAATAGAAAGATAGTCTTAAAGCTTTTATTTCCTACCAGGTTGTGTTAATGTTGACCGCTGATCTTGATGGTCAAGAGGAAAGAGACAAAGCGTGCGTAGAACGTTTGTTACAAATGCTCGTGAAAGAGTTGGAGATGGACAAGCCTGATATAAACAACATATGCGAACGTAGCAACAAGAGGGAAGTTCATTTGGTTATCATGCGCTTACTAAGTAAGTGAATAATTTTCTATCTCAATTATAGGTTTATATTAATATGTTGTACATATTATCATTGATTTATTATTATTTTCTCAGGCGTTCTTATGTCTCGCTCGAAATATGCCGCGAAGACTCCCTCGGATAATCCAAACTTTGTGTCACAAACTACTGCTGCGATATTGAGCAAAGCTGGTATTATCGACTATTGTCTAACGTTATTACAGGCCTTACTTGATTATTGGAAAACGTAAGTTTATTTTAGCCTCGACATGTTTCAGTAGTCTAAATAGTATTATTTGTGGTAACGACATCAATATTTCACGACTATCAATCATTTTAATCTTATCGAAATATGGGTTTTCGAGATTATTTATCTCATACTTTTTTACTCACACTTTTTAATTAATTAAAATCTTATATAATTGAATCTTATAAAACCGAGGCATACATAAGACGAGGGTCGAAATTGAGGATTCGTCGATTACGAGTTTATCGATTACGAGCTTTCATATGGGGAGCTAGGCGTAATCTTAATTTCATGAATATATTCTGTTTATTAGCACCAATACAGAGGAGTCCGGTACTATGATCGGAGGCCAATTACTCAAGGAACATCTTACTACATCGCCTCCGGATATGTCACCGTTCTTTCTGCGGCAATATGTTAAGGGCCATGCTGGTGACGTATTTGAGCCCTATCCCCAATTATTGACGGAAATGGTACTGCGGTTGCCGTATCAGGTGCACAAGTACGCGGAAAGTACTGTGGTGCAACCTGCATTCGAACAGGTGATTGCCAATAGCTTTCTAATGATAGCTCTTTCCTTGTTTGCAAAAATAGACAATTAATCATTTCTTTTTAATTTGTGCAGCCATGGTATTTCTATCTTTGTGAATACATGATGTCGTATCAAACGCCGTTCGTCAGACGACAAGTGCGTAAATTGCTGCTCTTCATATGCGGTAATAAGGAGAAATACAGACAGTTACGGGATCTTCACGCCCTCATATCTCACGTGCAGGTGTGATTTTATAATTTGATATTCTCTTTTATTAAGTAAAAATAGTGTTGTAAACTGAGCTTGAATTATTAAATTTTTGTTCGTAGTCCGTACAACAGTGTTGTACTACCGGCGGTTACGATCCGCCGCACGCTCGTCCGCATTCTATCAATCTACCGTACGACTCCTTGGTGGAATTGATCGAACATCTCAAATGCTGCGTGGAAATTGCTACCAGTCGCACAGGAAACTGGCAACGATTCTGCTTAAAACAGAACACAGTTCTGTCGTACCTCTTCGCCATATCGACGCTCTTGGACGAAGGTGTGAGCCCTACAGTGCTTCAGTTGTTGCAATGCGCTATTTGTTCAAATAATAAGTCTAAAGAAGCGAAGGATTCTAAGACAAAGGTAAATATAACGCAATATATCCGATTATACAATCGAATTATTATACGAAAATTTTTTTCCGATGCACGTTAATATTTATATAAATTTAAATTAGGAATCGAAATCTACGACTGGTACGAAAGAGAGGCGTGAACGTGAAAAATCGGAAGATTCTGATACGGAGGCAAAATTCGAAGAGGCACAATGTTTGACTCTAGTCGAACAAATTCAAAAGCAAGTGCATCCTACATTATTGATGAAGTTTATACAAACTTTCCTCCTCGAAACGAACAATACGAACGTTCGTTTGCAGGCACATTCTCTTATACTAGCAATTTACAAGTAAGTTATCAATTTTATTATTCAAAAAGTTTAATTAATTATTAAACAAAATGAAAGTGAAATAGATGTAAATATAAAATATTATGTGCAATAAGGAATATAAAAATTTTTTTTATTCTAGAAATTGTGGACCGACAGATCAAGAAGTTTTGCTGGATCTTCTATGGCGTTTGTGGCCTCTGGTTCCAGCTTATGGCAGAAAAGCAGCACAGTTTGTCGATTTACTTGGTTACTTCTGTTTGAAAACGCCACATGCTGGAAAGAAGATGCACACGTACATGGAGCAGGCGGTTGCCGTTTTACACGCGCAGAATCAGTTACTCGCGCGACATCCTAACGCGAATCTTTACGTTAATCTGGCACAGTTCGTTGAATTGGACGGCTATTACTTGGAGAGTGAACCTTGTCTCGTATGCAACAATCCCGAAGTGCCAATGGCAACGATCAAGCTGTCGTCGATTAAAGTGGATTCCAAATTTACAACGACGACACAGATCGTGAAGCTAGTCGGCAGTCACACCATCAGTCGCATCACTCTCCGTATAGGCGATCTGAAGAGAACGAAGATGGTACGTACCATCAACGTTTACTACAACAATCGGTCAGTGCAGGCTGTCGTAGAATTGAAGAACAAACCGGCTATGTGGCACAAGGCGAAGAAGATTACGCTTGCCCAGGGGCAGACGGAGGTCAAGATGGAATTCCCGCTGCCGATAGTAGCTTGCAATCTCATGATTGAGTATGCCGATTTCTACGAGAATATACAAGCCTCGTCCGAGACGTTGCAGTGCCCGCGATGTTCCGCTAGCGTGCCAGCGAATCCTGGGATATGCGCGAACTGCGGCGAAAACGTGTTCCAATGTCACAAGTGCCGAGCGATTAATTACGACGAGAAAGATCCGTTCTTATGTCACGCGTGCGGATTCTGCAAATACGCTAAGTTCGATTACACCCTGACCGGCAGACCGTGCTGTGCCGTTGATCCAATAGAAAACGACGACGATCGGAAGAAGACAGTGGCGACCATCAATACTCTACTAGAGAAGGCGGATCGAGTATATAAAACTTTGATATCTAATAAACCTACACTGGAAATGCTTCTCGTTAAGATATCGGAGCATCGTTTGGATCGAGGATTGGAAGATGGTATACAGGTATCTGGCAGTACTCAGGTGAACAGAGCGATTCAGCTACTTGCTCAAAGATACTGCGGCGAGTGCAAGACTTCCTTCGAGGAGCTCAGCAAGATTATCCAACGCGTTCTAGCCTGTCGCAGGGAGCTCGTTGCGTATGATAGAAATCAACGTGGCCAAGTTAGTTTGCAGTCGTCCTACGGTACGTCCAGTGCGAACGACGTCACGAAGGACGAGACAATAGTTTCGCCGGTTGGACGCTGTTACGGATGTGCGTCTGCCGCAACGGAGCACTGCCTGATACTGTTACGCGCATTAGCCACCAAGAGTGTAGCCAGAGATGTTCTGTGCAAACAAGGACTAATACAAGAGCTCGTGGAGCACAACTTGCGAAAGGGTACGGTACAGATGCAAGAGGACGTGCGACAGCTGCTGTGCCTTGTCACGAGAGATAACGCCCAGTCGACCAAAGAGATATGCTCGCTTCTAACTAATCGAATCACGCTGACACTTCGCGGACGAGTCGCCACCCCTAATCTCTCGGTCGCCGTACGACACGAAATGGCTCTTCTCGCGGCACTCGTGCAAAAGGAGGACTCGTGCTGGGAACAGAAATTGCGATGCGTAATGCAGCTATTTTTAATGGCTTGCAAAGAGTCGAAAAGTCCCGTCGTAATGGAAAGCATCATATTGCCGTGTCTGAAAATTCTTCAAGGTCTTATCAAACCTGATCAACCGGTGTCGAAGAAAAATAAAGTAAGCATCCAACCGAACGTAGCTCTCCTCTGTAATGTATATAATGTATATTTTTTCACATGATTTTGATTTCAGGATAAAACTATCGAGTCTCTGGCGACTGTACAGCCACCGGAAGACGTCAGTATTGATGTGGGTAAATGGATCAGCGGTGATCCCAAGCATTCGTATTCCGAATGGCTTCGCCGCATACCGGCTAAGAAAACGGAACCATCTGCAGCTAAACCTCTTAAAAAGGTTGGTTGCAAAATAAAACGAGTAAATTAATTTGAATCAATAAAAGTAAAACAATTAAAAAGTCGTAATACTTGTACAATTATATATGATATATTATATGTGATATTTATCACGAAAAGATAATAGAAAGCTAGAAATTTTAGACTAATAAAATTTCAAGAATAGTAAACTTAGAGTAATAAAAAACTAGCAATTTTGACTTATTGTTTCCCTTCGTGACTCTTTGTTTTTAGGAGGAAGCTCGCGTATTGTATCTGATGGAAAAATACGGGCACAGGTGGCATCAGCGTTGCATGAGGCATCAAGGCGTTCAACCGCTGAGGTTGTCAGACGGTGCCTGGTTGAAAGAAGTTCTCTTTAATCCCAGTTCTCGTCTGGCACGGCAAGTCGCTTGTAACATGATCGAGAGCCTATGCCAAGGCATAGAGAGGAAAAAGGAGGTTCTTGTCTTGCTGACGTGTTACTTGGAAGAGTTACGTACTGCCGGCGAGAGCAGCACCGAGTTCCTCACGTTGTATCAAAGTTTAATCAGACAGTCGCCTTGGAAGCAATTCCTGGCAATACGCGGTGTAATGACTTTATTAGCGGAACTCTTGACCCGAGAAATAGAGGAATTGCACAGGCTAGAGGAGACTACGTTGACTAGCGATTTGGCTCAGGGATACTCGTTGAAGATGCTCACGGAACTTTTGGCGACTTTCTTGGAACAGGAGAATATCAAGCAGCAATATAAAGGCCGACTGGTCGGCGCGGTGCTAAACGGTTATCTCTCACTTAGGAGACTAGTTGTTCAGCGTACTAGACTGATCGATGATACGCAGGAGAAGCTGTTGGAACTTTTAGAGGAAATGACTACCGGTACCGAAGAGGAAACTAAGGCATTTATGGCAATTTGCGTTGAAACGATACAAAAACAGAATCCTCAAGATGTTCGTACTCCAGTGTTCATATTTGAAAGATTGTGTTCGATTATCTACCCGGAAGAAAACGACATCGGAGAATTTTTCTTGACGCTTGAGAAAGATCCACAGCAAGAAGATTTCTTGCAAGGAAGAATGTTAGGAAATCCTTATAGCAGCTTAGAACCTGGCCTTGGTCCACTTATGAGAGATGTCAAAAATAAGATTTGTCAAGATTGCGAGTTAGTTGCACTTTTGGAGGACGATAACGGAATGGAACTTCTTGTTAATAACAAAATTATCAGTCTGGATCTTCCTGTTAAAGAGGTTTATAAAAAGATTTGGGTGTTGGAAGGTGGCGAATGCGATGCCATGCGCGTAATATATCGTATGCGTGGCTTGCTTGGAGATGCAACCGAAGAATTTGTCGAAACTTTGAACGCCAATAGCGAGCAGGAGGTGAACAATGAGGAAGTTTATAAAATGGCAAATGTATTAGCAGATTGTGGCGGTCTTCAAGTTATGTTGGATAGATTGGCGGCGATACACGACGTGAATCGTGCAAGACCTCTTCTTCAAGTGCTATTGAAGTTGTTTAGATTATGCGTGAAGGTCAAGAAGAACCAAGAGGTTCTAAGCAAACCCGAATTGGGAGCTGTAACTGTATTTTTGGATGTTCTCCAACGTTGTCTCGCAACAGAATCGGAAAATTCTCAAGCAAAAATTACCGAGCAATTATTGGACGTAAGTATAATGGCAAAGAAAATATTCTTTATTCACATTATGAGCAACATGTGAATGTTTGACGTTGTTTTTAGATTATGGAAACAATACTGACGAACGCGGCATCGCAACCGTTCAGTGCATTCGAAGCATTTTCGCGCACTCTCGGTGGTCCGGAGCATATCAAGGCGCTCTTGTCGTGTACGCAGTCCACGGCAGTCAGGCAAAGTGCTAGCGTGCTCGCACATCTCGCGAGAGTCTTGGCGGCGTTGACTTACGGCAATAAAGAGAAAATGGCACTCCTGTGTGATTACTTCAAACCTGTATTGAACTTTTATAAGTTCGATTTCGAACACACGCCCGAGGATGAGCAGAAGCTAGAATTGTTCTGCATACTCACTCAAGGCATTGAACGAAATGCCATTGGTAATACGCTGAAAGATTATATCATAAGCATGGGCATAGTGAAAGATGCCTTTGAGTATATTACCGTAAGTAATAAAGCCATTCAAGTAGAATATAAATACGTTATATATGAATATTATATATAAATTTAATGAATGTTTTCTTATGTTTTTGCAGGTGCACGCCCCATGCGTTAAACCCACGCTGTTACGCACAGATAGCGACGAGCTGAAGGAGTTCATATCTAAACCAGCTCTGAAGTATATTCTACGATTTCTCACAGGATTAGCTACAGATCATGACCCGACTCAGGTAATGCAGATAATATATTCTATCTTTATAATCCTTTCATTAGTAAATGACGTTAAAATAATTTGTTGTTCTTTTATTTTGTTATAGTTGACAGTCTCGCAAGTAACTATTAGCATCATCCATCGGCTGGAACAAGTGTCTTCAAATGAACACGTTGGCTCACTAGCGGAAAATTTGTTAGAAGCGTTATGCACCAATAAACGAGTAGCTGAACTCATTGAAGAAGCCCGTCAGCACACGCGTAGCGAGAAGAAACGCTTAGCTATGGCGATGCGTGAGAGACAATTGGGCGCGCTTGGTATGCAAACGAATGATAAGGGCCAGGTCACCGCCAGCGGAACGATTCTTCAACAGATGGAAGACCTGGGCGATGAGACTGGACTGATCTGTGTTATCTGTCGCGAAGGATACAAGTTTAAACCAAATCTGGTAATATATCTTCTATCTCCTGTCCTTTTCGTTATGTATCTTAAATTTGGGAGCACGTGGACATTCAATGTTGTATTTTAGGAAATTTAGAATTGATTTCTATTAGCGACAATATATTAGCATTATGTATTTTATATTATTAGAAGTGTTAAATATTTTCCTGCATATTTTCTTTATTTAATCTCATCACGTTCTTTATCATTGTTTTACCACAGGTGTTGGGCGTTTATACATTCACAAAGCGCTGCAACGTAGAAGAATTTGAAACAAAGCAACGAAAAACTGTGGGCTACACGACTGTCACACATTTCAACGTGGTCCACGTGGACTGCCATATGTCTGCAGTGCGTTTGGCACGCGCCAGAGATGAATGGGAAAGCGCGGCGTTACAGAACGCTAATACGAAATGCAATGGACTACTGCCGTTGTGGGGCCCGCAGGTTCCGGAGTCTGCATTCGCCAGCTGTTTAGCTAGGCACAATACCTACCTGCAAGAATGCACTAGTCACCGCGATATATCTTACTCATCGACCGTTCATGATCTGAAGCTGCTTCTTCTGCGATTTGCTCAAGAAAAGAGTTTCCACGAGGACACCGGAGGTGGAGGTCCCCAATCAAATATGCACATAGTGCCGTATTTAATACACATGGCTCTGTATGTTGTTAATACGTAAGTATATTTTTATAACATATTAGGAATACGTTAAGTAATAAAGAGAAAGAAGACTCGACGATTACAAAACTGGAAATAAAAACAGGAAGCTAATACAAAAGTTGTATTGCCGATATTACAAATTCGTGTTTGTTTTTGCAGAACGCGATCGGCAACCAGAGAGGATAAAGCTTTAATGAATTATCTCGAAGTACCGTCAGGCTCGGCGTGGCTCGACAGCTGTTACGAAGCGGAGGGTCCATTGTATCAGTGCACACTTTCGTTACTTTTACTTACACCCGCTCGTTGGAAATCGCATAGACTTACACACCTCAATCGATTACTCGTCCTCGCACATCAACGTTACGTGTCTCCTTCAGCCACTACGAAGACCATTATGGAACCAAGCCTCAAGGATTACGCTATTTACAAAAGCATTCTAATCTTCTTCGGTCTAGTGGATTCTATTTATGTAAACTTCTTCAAGGTAGGGAGTAACTTCAATAATTTTTAATTGCATATCAATACGACAATTACATGTATTTATGTCTAAATTATGCTGTTTACGCTTACAGAAAG
Source organism: Temnothorax curvispinosus (assembly GCF_003070985.1). Classification (NCBI taxonomy): domain Eukaryota; kingdom Metazoa; phylum Arthropoda; class Insecta; order Hymenoptera; family Formicidae; genus Temnothorax; species Temnothorax curvispinosus. The sequence goes on along the minus strand of NW_020218367.1, from coordinate 148,850 downwards.
TAAATGTTTTATCCGACGACCAATGGCCTTCGGTTCTGGCTGAATACATCAGGCACAATGACGAAGCCATGCTAAAAGCCTCGGAACGCGTGCTTTCATCGTACCGCGATGAATTATTACCGTGCACATCATTCGACGAGTTTTGCGATATTGTTGGTAGGTTTTATAAGAAATCGAAAAGCTCATTAATTAACAAACTGAAAAGTTTTCATGATTCTTCTTAAGCGAATCTCTTATAAACTATCAACTTCATTCTTGTTTAAATTCTTCAATTATTCGTCTTTGTTCGATCTGATTAAGATGTAAATATTTCACATTGCAGGCTTATTAGAAGATATAAGGAATCCCACTCTGTACTTTACTGATGTCCTGCGACGCCTTGCTTGAAGATACGGGAAATTCTCATTGTGTAGCTTACTGCATTATTGTTACCGGCGAATCGATTTTTCTTTCTCTTCTCTCGCCCAATCAATATAATCCTTTTCAAGACTTTTATATCGAGAGGTTTTTTGTGTCCTAATAATTAAAAATTGAGATTCGACGTGATATATGTCCGACACAGAACGGAACTGTTCAGGGTGAATATTGCGTTATACATAGTGATGAAAGATATAGATTACTATAAATTATTCTTCATCGCTGCTATAAATCTTTACTTGTAGACAGTTGTGTATATGGAAAAAAAACTTATGCTTTAATAAAGTGCAACTAAATAAAAGTGTTTAAATATATATATATATATATTGATCTTTTTAAAATTATTTATTACCATAATCAATATCCTGTGGGTAATGTGCACGTTCCTAAGAGTAATCATTGGGAATCATTGGAATGGGATAAATAAAAAATCGTTAAAATACTATTTTGTACTAACAGTTTTTTCTGTTTACTACCATTAATATAATAGCAAATACTGTTACGATACATTGTATAGGAATGGTGTACGATCAGTGACGACGCACGATCATTTGTATAAATGTTTCTTCGCTCGCTATTAATTTCTATATGATTAATGACGTTACCGCTAAGATATATAATACTATTGTTAACACTATTGTCTACATTGTATAGCCTCCGTTTTCTCAAAAAATTGGTTTTGCGCGTACAATTTCATTTTATAACAAAGTTTTCGTTCTCGAATATTAGTTATTAAATTCGCCATCGCGGCGCGATATTATTTTTTGGCAGTGGAACCGATCGTGTGTAGAAAAAAGAGTATCAAAATGCCGAGTTTGCTTTCGCTCAACTTGGAGATAGATATACGCTGCACAAATACGTCCATGTTAAATTCGATTTGCACATTTATAATAATAGTAAGAAAATAATAGTATCAATAGCATGATAATAATACAGTGCAATAATAACGATAAGGATGTTATCTACAAGAGAGCAACGGCAGGTGATGAGTTACGAATGCCGTCGTGTGACGGTGACTTGCTTACAAATAGGTACGCACTTTTACAAATTGATAAATAGCAGATCCTTAAATTATTACGTAAGGTAAATGTACCAGTGGTCGCACACTTAAGCCACAATTCAGATTGTGATACAAATTTAGCCCATTTAGACGCATGCTTGGTACAAATGACTTGAACCATCTTGAAGCTTAGGGTTTCTAGTTTCTAAAACACATGCAATGTTTATTTTAATATTCAGTCATTTATTATTTATGCCACGAAAATGATAAAAAGGTCAAATGTACCAGTGTCCGCACAGCCTTTACTCGGTATGTCCCACCCAGTGTCCGCACAATACGATATTTAGGCTGCGGTTCACTTGATGCTACAAATGCTTCGAAGCATTCCTCCTTCAATGAAGAAAGAAGGAGAAGAAAAACGCTTCAAAGCATTTGTGGCGTCAAGTGGACCGCAGCCTTAAACCAAAATATATTCAGCCGTAACATAACCTCTCCATGTAAACAGCAAACAATTTTTCTGATACTGGTTGCACAGATTCAGCATGCACATTAGATTTATTGCAGATATATTATCAACAATGAGTACTTACTTATCAATCGGTTTTCCACACGATATTTTGTTTTCTTTTAATCGAAACACCAGAATTAATTCCGTAGTAACAACTTTGCATCGATCGAGAAACAGCGTGCTACGCGATGTGCGGTTACTGGGACTAGCGAACTTCGCAGGGTTGTACCAGTATCCGAACAGCCGTGACGTGCGAGACCGAATAAACAATTTAAAATAAATGGTAATCCGTGCAGAATCATACTTCAAATTTGTTTGTTATTACAATAACGTATTGTAGATCCCTACACAATTTTTAAATTTGCAATATTCTTCACGAAATGCTTAATAAATTGAAAACATTAAAGTCGTGTGCGGCGACTGGGACGTGTGCGGCCACTGGTACGTTTACCTTATCGGACGCGACTTATATCGAAAAGAAGAAAAGAGCTACTCCGCTCGCGGCGGCATTTTACTGACGAATCGTTGTGTACGGCGAAATATGCTAATCAATTAAGATAAAGGTACCAATACCCGGACATGTACCTATATCCGGACACCTTTATTATTTATAAGTATAACGCGAATTAAAATCAAAGATAAAAGTATTTTTTCTTGTAGTTTAAAACTTCAGTTATAATATCCAAACGTTTATTTCCATAAATTTATATTTTTTTAAAGACACAGACACAGGTACGTGTCCAGGTATTGGTACATTTCCTACGCTTAAGTGTCCGGGTATTGGTACCTTTACCTTAATCATTCTCTCCAATTATCCGGTGCAATCGTTATTCTCTCTCTTATTTTTTTTCTAACGATGTTGCTGCTCGTCGATACGCTAATTACACACGCGGATTTTCACACGCACGCATGCACACGCACGCACTATCGCGCAATTAATTAAGCGCGACAAACGTACACACTTACACGCTAACAAAGAGCTAGTAACGTCGCCGGCTCGATTTCTTTTAGCAGATTTTGCCCGACGTGGAATCGCGGAGGATCAATTCCTCGCGAAAAAGGGGAATGGGTGATCAATCAGCCACGTCGGGTTCTTTGATGAAGGCTGCTAAGAAGAGTCGGTCGAGCTGCGATGTTACTTTGCGGTCATATACGCTACAAAAAAAAAAGAAGGAACTAATGAGATTTTCCGAGACGATCTGATTCTGTACGACAGTTTCGGTATCGTTGCGTAGATATTATATACATCGTACAACTATATAATCCTACCTACATCGGTTTCTGATCAGCAATCACAATTCCGTGCGATTAAAAAGCGCCGCTGTTCTTCGTTATGCATTATATCGCGAAACGAAACGCTTTGTCCTGATAACGATGTAAAACGACCCCGAGTATACTTTCTCGTGCTGCGTTACGTCTGTCCGGATACATAAAACGAAACGAACGCCGTTGAAAATTCGATTCCCGATTATTTCTCGATCGTCGTAATAAGATACATCGCACAAGCAAACAACTTGCGTGAAAAATTTTTCGAAAAAAAGCGATCGCACGCTTTTCGCAGCTAAAAAGGGTCAAACTCGAGGAACCGTGATCGAGAGCTTGTCCGGTTCCTCTTTGTATACACGATTCGGCGTGCCGAACGCCGCGTTTGGAAGGCATTTCAGAAGGCATTGAATTCCTAGTGTGTATTGTCACGAGTTGACATCGATTGCATGCCTTGACCTACCTACACGTGATTCCGTTTACGTGCGCCTCGCGATCGTAAGCCCGGCCTGACGCGAAACCGACGTCCCGTTTCGCCTCAGAGAGCGGCCAGATGTCGAAGCGACCTGAATCCTTTCGAGCGCCGCTCCGGGAAAGCGCGACGTACGAGTGATCATTGTTCCCGGCGAAGTGAGGACAAATGTCGTCGCGTTAAAATCGCTCGAAAAATCATGAAGCAGGGGTCGACGCTCGGTGATACGTTGTGCTATCGAGCGACTACGTATCGTTAATACTTTTATAATACTAAGAAAAAAAAAACAAGAATTCTCCAAAGTGGCAGTTGCGCGGTTAGTATATCGAGCTTCGCGGGAGTTCTTCTTAGAATTCCCTTCTACGAAGTCCTCGGCGTATCCGTTTCCCTTCGTCGGAAAATTAAATGAGAAATACTCATAACGCAAGGAGATATCGAACCGTCTGTGTATATAAGTGGAAGTAAACTTTTAAAAAGTCTTCCTTAGAGAAAAGAAAATATTTCCGAAATATGTACATCTAGATAATTAAAAATTATTTGAAACTTTAGAGACTAAACTTATTCCCGTAGAAATAGATAATTCTATATACTTGTCCGTTTTCGTCATGTTATTCCGCGAAGATCGTCAGTAAAAATGTATTTCCAAAACGACCGAGTTGGAATCGATATTCGATCCCTTTTCAGAAAAACGACCGAACGGAGAAAAAGGGTGCGTAAAAGGATGATCCACTCTCGAACGGTCGCACAAACGGATTACTGCGCGGAGCAACGCACACACGACGACAAATTGCGTGTACGCGAATTGCGTGCCGAACGTTTTTACGCGCTGCACGCGCAACGCGATGGAGCTCCTTTTCCTTGCTTCGGTTCGATACCGAAACAGGACCGTTCGACTGATCAGTGATAAATTGTAGCTCGGCAGCCACGATGTTGCATGTTTAATGCCTGCAGCCACAGTAGCCGTCGTGCCAAGACGCGGCTAACGACGCCGATGCATATTTATGCTAAGGGAAACGAAAAACCGATTGTTCCTAGATTCGATAACATTCGATGAATAATGAAGGAGGAAGGACCTGGGAAGAAAACCCGTGATGAACCCTTCGTCCTTTGGTAATACGAGGCGTAAAACGTACCGAAAGTTACGAAGTGAGGCGAGGCCGTTCGCAATTTCGTCTCGAACTCTCGTATCCCAGATCTCGAGAGAGCACAATGATCATTAGGCTCGAAGAAGCTGCCTTCCCGCTTTTGCTCTCGTCGAACGTTAATATTTTACCGTTACGTTACAACAGCGAGCCGATATTATTAATATAAATGAATCGTTGTCCGCTGGAAAAAAAAAAAAGAATATTAACCCGCCGCGATCATAAATCACGCATTGTTTCGGCCCGCTACCAAGGTCCGAAGAGTACGCGTCATTGTCTGTTTTAGCGGCGTAGAGCTATTACAAACTCTGATTTATGAACGATGCGAATCCGAATATTATCTCAGTAATTCAAGTCGGCGATACAAACGTCGCTGTATAATATAACGTCGAACTGATCGATCGAAGGAATATTTCCGCAGGATCGATTCAGCAAGGTCTCTTCTCGGGTTCGTCGACCTGCGTAGATCGGGAGACCTAGCTGTGAAAATGTTTTCTTGTTGACATTTTCCAACAATACGCGAATTCGAGAGAGGAAATGTCTGGAGGACACTCGGAGTGTTTAGGACGCTTTCCGAACGTATGTTAGGTACGTTCTGTATGGAGAGCCTCCATTCTAGCAGATGGTCTCCAACGGCGCGGTTTTGGTGCTCGGATTTTGCGTCACGCTGTCGCCCATGCTAGGCATCCCGTGGCTGGTCGTGCTGTGACCGTTACCCTGTCTTCCGGCGTTGGTCTGTGGGTTCCTGCTGAAGAATCTCTTGAGCGCTGCTCGGACCTGCGGCTGGCAGCCTACCGCCGCGAAGATCAGCACTCCCTGGAAGGCGTTTATCAGGTCGGTGAAGTACCAGATGTACTGCGGCCCGCCGACAGCCCACGAGACAACGTCGGCCACCCAGGTGATACCCATCACGATCACCAGCTTCATGCATATGCGGCCCAGCGTCGCCCTGGAAACAGAAACGAATGATAAAGCTAAATGCGAGATATATATAACGCGAGATGAGATTTCAAGAAAATCAGGAGGAATGTTTACGCTTGAGGACACGATATTTCGAAATATCGTGTCTTCAAGAATCTCAAAGGCATTACGACAATGATGGAAAGTAAAATAATGACGGTGAGATGTCATGTCTGTAATTTCAGCCGAGCTATATCGATCAGTCCGCACGTGTGAACCCGAGAAGCCGCAGGCACATGAAAGCTCACGAGTGGAATTGATTGTAATAGCCCGGTTGACATTTCGCTATTGTTTAACGTTACGATCGTTGTGCTAGCGAGGCAACGTCGCCGAATGCGATACGAATGCAAGAAATTATTTATCGCGCTACGAGACTCTCTCTCTCTCTCTGACGGTCAATAAAGCAATCGTACGCCTCGCCGAGTGACTGCACACGTGACATGTATAATGAATGTAAATGGTACACGATTAATTGACATTGTTCGTTTGATATGCGAGACCGCGCTTCGTCTCGTTATAAATAATAGGCGATCGAATAATAGGTGACTATAAATTAGGGCTTTCCTCATTTAATTATAGACTTTTTTCCGTCTCCCGGAATAAAATGTAACTCGAAACCCATTCTGGAGATTTCCGCGTCGAATGTTAGGAGAGCGGAATTCCTCGCGGAATGTCGCGGAACGGGCACACTAGAAAATCCCGTTTAGATCGTCATTATCCGTTATCAAGCGAGTCATGCGAGGTCTCGCGAGCGAGTGCGCACTCGCGCGCGCCGGCAGCATCGATTCGATGCGCTCTGCATCCCGTATAATATATGCGTCCCATCGCACGGGGCCCCGAAGTCAAAGCGTTATTAATGTGCCCCGTCAGAATATTCGCGGCCCGTAACACATCGTACACCGGACGGTATCCGCAGAATTATGGCGTCGTAATGTCGCTCCGCGCGCGAGCCGGCCGGCCGGCCGGCGCGGTGCGGCGTTATCCTGACGCGTCACCGTTGGTCGCGGGGCCACCGAGAATTCTATTTTCGTTGGCGTTGCTAATTATTATGAACGGACCGCGTGTGCAGTCACTCGGCCGTCGCGAGCGCGAAAGCCGCGCGGTTGGGGCCTCGGAGGGGAAATGGACCAGCGTCGAAAATAACGTCGAGAGGAAGGGGACGGAAGGGAATGATGTCGAGAATGATTTGGGAATCCCGTCTATCGACAGGGATGACCGGAATCTTATTATTCTCGCGAGGACGGTTTGGTAACTCGAGAGTGTCGGCAAACAAGCAGAAATTGAGACGGCCAACGGTAAAGCGTGATATGTCGTTTCAATTACGAGTCTTATCGCTTGTACGGTGTAAGGTGATGATATCATAAATGAGCGCTGAAAAGATTTAATCTTAAGGGGGATCTAAACGTCTCCCTGTCTTTATTGCGCAGATCTTAAGCGTAGACGGAAAAATATGTGGAGTAGCTTAAAGTAGTCGTTTTAGAAAACATTTTTTTTCACGTATTTGAATATTATACGCTAGTGTAGCGGATATGGAGTCCTAGGGACTCTTTAGAGATATGAAAAAGAAGGAAGATAAAAATAATTGTTCTCCATTCTGTCTACGTGCTTGTTGTCGCGATATTGTTTTGTATATTTCAACTTTAATTGCGCACAGAGCTTTTATTTATCTTTTATGAAAAAGAAAACGTAATTGGTCAAAATTACAAAATAAGTGGCAGGAACCTGCACATCCACGGTTGAAACTTAAGTGTAAAATAATTACAACCGCGGGAGTTGTGAAATAAATGCATCTTGTCTCCGCGGTGCGCGAGGGATCCTGTTTTATAAACGAGGTAATATTACGCTTCCGTCGAAGCTTGCGTTTCGCAGAAGCGCCACGCGATATTACCTTCGCCGGCGGGTCCGCGCGAAAATTTCGTCAGATCGCCGAACGCGAGCCTGTGAACAAACGAGAGAGGTTTTTCGGGACGTTGGCCCGAATGAATGCGATACGATCGACCATGACAGCTGTCGCGCATCGAACAAAGCGCGCGACCGGAAGTGGGATGTATCGACTGGAGCCGGGAGCGTGTGGATGCGGAAAAGTACGATATAATTTGCACGAGGGTCAATATTACGAGCGTATGCTGAACAACAATAACCGGCGAGAGAATTCCTACGGGATGGAGAAGGGGGAAGGGGGTAGAGTGTGAGCGAACGAGATGGAATGGTCCTGGAATGGTCCACACATGGAAGCTCCGTAAATATTGAATCCCACTGCCACCGTTCTGTGTGCGCGAACCGGGCCCGGTCGGGCCGGGCGTGTAACGAGAGACAATAAGGAGAAAGAACGGGAGAACAAATGAGAGTGCGCGCGGAGGAGAAACGCGAGAGTTTCTGGAGGCAACTGCTTTCGTACAAAAGACCCGAAGGAAGATGTCCATTATCGAGGATCGAGATAACGGGAAAGGGAAACGCGCGATTCGAACGACCGTTGTAGTCTCTTCCTCTTTGGCTCTCTTCCGTCGTCGAGCAAACAGCCGAAAGAGGTTGTTACAAGACGCATCTGTACATATGTGAGGAAATTCTATTTTCGAAATATATATATGTTGCAGAGATGTCGTGTAATTCGTTTCCTTCTTTTTTTTTGCAAAATCTCTAGAAAATCCACAAAAAAACCGGCATATCGTGGAATAAATAAAAATTACATGATTCTACTACTAGGGATTTTGCAAAATCCTAGGTTTAGTGAAATTGTGAGTTGAATTTCTTAATTTTTATTAATAAATATATTATAAAAAATTATATTTATAAATACAAATATAATTATATAAATTTTTATATATTTATAATTTTTATTCATTCCACTTTGGCAATAATTGATAATGTTTCAATTGTTTTAAACAAACACGATACTCATTTGCGTGTTCTATTCATAAATAACAAACTTTACCAGAGAAATGGTCTAAAATAACAGTTTTTTTCTTTTTTTTTACACGAATATCGATCTATTCTTCGCGCCACAAAAGGCTATTGTATATGTTAATAATAAATAAATTTTTCTGCAGCGCAAAATTCGATCTTCCCCTGTAATACGGCAATAACATTGCTCGCGGTATATCGTATTTACGTTTTTTTTCCTCTTATCAACGAAGTAACAAATACATTTTATTCCATAACGATATCGATTGAACAAAACTTATTAAGGAAGAAGATATGATATTAATCGAAAAAAATCGAGCGAAAGACGGGAGATGTCGGGATCAGAGGGGAGACGTAATTTAATTATGTTCTACGAGCACTGTATCTCCCAGTATCCATGTACGAGTATTCGGAACTAGCCGATTTATTGATGGATTAACGAAGGATTGTCCCGCAGTTTGGTCGGATTAACCGAGACGATGTCGTTGGAGATCGGCCAGCTGATGGTCCTCCTAAATTCAGCAGAATAGCGTTGTCAGTTCTCGAGGCGTTCGCCAACCTTGCGGCCGACGGATATGACTTTTCGTCGGCATTCCACGATGAAAAATAGTAATTCCCCCGGCGCAGCATCCTCTCGAGATCGAGAGAGATTCGTAAACACATGTCGCAAGCTCGTCACGCGGAACTTCGTCCGGCTAACCAGTTCTCCTTTGTCTCGCGCAAACGTTTACCTTACGCCCGACCGTGAAACTTGACGAATATTCTCCATGCGTTTTTCTGCAGTTTTCGGGGAACGGCTGTTAGTAATGAGAGTTAAAAGACTCTTGGCCTTGTCGATGCGCAAGACAAGATAAACTCGTTCGCGCGAACTGGAGGATCTGCTTATCGTATCCGGACTGATTCGCTCGCGCCGCGGAGTCTGGTTAATCGATTCAATTGAACGGTCAATTTGTGTGATCTATTTAAAGATCGAAGTGAAACGATACTTGGACGTATGCGTGAGGCAACGTTTTGTCGTGTAAAAGTGGATGGCCGAGAATTCAGTTTAGAACTCGAAAACTTTACCTATATAACGTCTTGCACACGACGTACGAAAACCTCCCGTGTATAATTCAAGCTTAAATAAGCGAAGGCGTGCGCACGAAGCGGCAAGAAACCGAAGAGCGTTGAGTCGGAACACATCATAAGCTCGTTATATCGGAAACGTTCAACATTGCTCGTTACAACGAGTTATTCCGAGCGAACCATTCCGTAGAAAGAGACGAAGTGCATTGCTCCGATTTGTCCTTCCCTGAAAAGACGACGGAACGTATCGATAACGCGCACACGCGGGAATATCGATGCCCTCGCAATATCTCTCTAGGAATATCCCGGAATTGTGCCAACAGCCGCGTTTACGGGCCCGTTCCCGACGCGCTTCGATGCAACGATAATAAACGGCGACGTTGCGCACGGCCGCCGGCCGCCGAGAAGCAGGAACGCCCGATCGTTTCGGCGGCTGCGAAACGACATTCTCGCCTCGAAAACGACCACGTTTTATTGGCCCAAGCGAAATCGCTCGGTCTCCGGTTTTTCGCGGGCATTTTTGCATTGCAAATAAGTTTTGATAGATTTTTAATTCCAAGTTTATATTTACCAATGTAATTTAACTTGATACGTGAAACGCCGAGATGTATGCAGAAATGCTTTGCGCGTAAAAACTTGGACGTTGGTATGTCAAAATATTTCTCGAAATTTTTTTTTTTCGACGAAATACCATCTGACACCTCGTACTTTCCGATTTGCACCAGGCGCGAGGCGGACGGATTCTTTTTTATAAAACGCAGACTTCGCGCGCAGGGAGGTTTATTTTATTATCTTCCAGCCGATATCAGGCAATCGTTATTTTCCATTCGCTCGACGTCCCTTCGATCCGCTTACATCCTCTCGCTCTCTTCGGGATTGATATTGACGATCCCAATTCGCGATTTCGACGACGCTATTTGCCCGTCGTGATGTACGTGCGCGAATACAATACGGCCATTGTTGGCAAAGGAAACGTAATAGCAGTATGCAGATTTTGCCTCATCCCGAGTTTGCACCATACCTTCGACAAGAACGGATTTCGTTCATCACGTACGTTTGCATAGTTTCTGGGACATCCCGACGTGGAATAGATAGTTTCGCCCGGCGAAAATCTGCGAACGTCATACGTCGATGAGAATGATAATATTATTTTTTATTCAACGCCGAGTTCACAGTGGCTTTTGCATCGATTCTTCTTGTCATCGGAAAAGAATAAAATAAATGTAACCGAGATACCTAGGATATCCCTTCACTGAAATATGCGGAGATATTTATTTTTGTCATTTTACGTTACAGTTCAGTTTCAAGCTTGAAAACTGTTCAGTGAAGCTGTGATTATCGTTCAACGAATACACATGTCAAAATTAGAATAGACTAAATATGCTCATAAACATCGAGCTAAATGTCAGTGATTTTTAAAGATTCGTTTACTGGACGCAGCGAATAAACTGAACTTGATAATTATAACAAACGCATTGAAAGTGAGCGATTAACGAATATCGCAGCAACAACCCTCTTTGAAGCGGAAATACATATGTCGTTGCCACACGCATCGCGGGCGCAACTTCGGCGTAACATACATCCGTGAGAAAAACTGTCGCGAAAGAGACGCTCTGACATTTTAAAACGTTCCACGTCTGCCCACGCGACCGGCCGGATAGTTTCGGTGTGGCGCCAAATAACGTACGGACGTCACGTCCGATTTGACATTTGCCGGAGGAAAGAGGAGCCGAGCTCGAATTATCCTCTGACAAAAGGCGACACAGCGATGGCCGCGGGGGGGCGCGGGGGGCATAAACGCGGTATGAAACACTCGCAATAACTGTCGGAAGGGCGAGTGCCCGTTCGTCGCGACGCGACGTGCGGATCCAGTTCGCCAAGCCTGATGCACTCTCGCGCGTCTCCGCCGCGCCGTCACCGCCGCTACCCTTTTCCCTCTCGCGGTCGCGCAAAGTGGAGATCTGTGTTCCCTCGGTTCCTCGCCTCGCAGCCGAGATAGCGGATTTTCACGGGCAAAAAAATATTTTATACCGGCACCCTCTCCGCGCACGTCCGAGAACGACAGTATTTCTGTACTCGCGACCGCACAGAGAAGAGAAAGAGAGAGAGAGAGAGAGAGAGAGAGAGAGAGAGAGAGAGGGAAGGAGAATCGTATAAATATACTTATATAGACAGTATATCTCTACGACGACACCTGCCTTCGCGTCTGTCGCCCGTAAGCCGCCACTTCGTGGCTTCGCGCTTAAATCGCGGAAAGGATTTTCTCACGTTATATCGTACCTTCACGTTTCTCCGTGATGTGGATTTCTTGGTAGAAAGTAGGTACCCGAGAATCTCGCGAGTGGGATCTACAAGTGCGGATGCGTCTACTTGGCAAGAAGTTTTATTACACGCACACTTTTTTTATCGCAGCTGGTATACTTTCCTTTATAACTTGTTCATATTTATCTGCTTCATGTTTCTCTACCCCTCTTTTTCCTTTTAGTATATTCCCGTATGTTTCTGGTCGCCAGCAACCTGCGGTTCTATAAGGAGGAAAAGATATTTCCGCGACCCTTTGTAGTGGGCACCGCATTGATTGCATTCTAACAGTACCGTAGCGAATTATATACGTTGATTGCAAAGACCAGGCGGCCCGCGTCGTGGCTAAAAATAGCGTATGCCGCATGGCTTATGAATGATTAACTGCGCGAACGTCAAGAAACTTCGAAAACCGGCTGACGACGAGTAAACACGCGGTGGCGGCGGTGGTTGAAATTTTATTCGAAGTCGTCGACCCTTCCTAGCTGCATCAAGCCGTATTTGATATTTCCCCAAGTCATCGTCGCGCAAATTTCTCCCGGCCGTCTCTACTCGTGTCAATTAACTCCGTCGTCGAGTTCGCGGACCTTCCGCCATTCTTGCCATCCGCGAAGATTGACATTTATTTGCAACCACGAATAAGCGCGCACAAACGCTACCCGGCTCCCCGCGGCTGTCTATTTCAGATCGTTTTTCGTCTGCGATTCCCCGCGCCGCTTCTCAACGTCGTCGTCGGCTTTCATCTTCCGAGTTTAGCTCGTCCCTTCGCGCGACTCGTCCAATATCCATCGTTTTCGCTCCGTCGATTAAACGAGATAATAACTTCGCGACTCTCCTCTTCGGATTGCGGATTCGAGGTCACGTCATAAATGCGCGGAAACGCGAAATCTCGGTGGAATTACAACTCATCGTAGTTTATCTTAGCGCGCAACTCGACGTCGATTACTCTTCCTCAACGGTTTATCACATCTTACCTTATATAGTTATGAAAACCGCATTATTTACGAAGGACTGATGTGCAAAGATGCTCGAGCGATCGGTTGTATTATGCGTAATATAAAAAATATATCTGTAGGTCTGTTTGTTTTCGCTGCACTTCTAAACTAGTGCAGTAAGTTAGAATGAAAGAAAATACATTTGTTTCATTCTAACTTATTGCACTAGTCCAGAAGTGCAGCGAAAACGAACAAGCCTTATATGTCGCAGGAATTTCGTGTAATTTATTTTTTTGCAAAATCTCTAGGGAATCCACAAAAATCCGGGATATTGTGATGGAATGAATAAAAATTATAAATATATATTTACATAATTATATTTGTATTTATAAATATAATTTTTTATAATATATTTATAAATAAAAATTAAAAAATTCAACTCACAATTTCACTAAACCTAGGATTTTGCAAAATCCCTAGTAGTAGAATCATGTAATTTTTATTTATTCCATCAATAAATCGGCTAGTTCCGAATACTCGTATATGGATACTCGGAGATACAGTGCTCGTAGAACATAATTAAATTACGTCTCCGCTTTGACATCCCGACATCTCCCGTCTTTCGCTCGATTTTCTTCGATTAATATCATATCTTCTTCCTTAATTAGTTTTGTTCAATCGATATCGTTATGGAATAAAATGTATTTGTTACTTCGTTGATAAGAGGAAAAAAAAACGTAAATACGATATACCGCGAGCAATGCTATTGCCGTATTACAGGGGAAGATCGAATTTTGCGCTGCAGAAAAATTTATTTATTAACATACAATAGCCTTTTGTGGCGCGAAGAACAAATCGATTTATTATTCGGTTCCGTTTTTTTTTAAAGCGAAACGAGGAAAATGTTTGCTTACCTCTCAGTGGTGCTTTTCACGAATTCGCCTTTCCAGAGACCGCAAGTCAATTCGCGAGCAGTTACGGCGAAAAACATAAGATTTATAGCCAGCAGCACTCCAATCGGTCCAAAGAAGTATGCCAAAATTTCCATGTCACCTGCAAGGTAAACAGACATTAAAATTCTGTAGAAGATAAAAAACCGCGGTCTACGATTGTACAACACGATTATTCTTCTCGCGTAACTGCAGTATGATGAATAATCTTTTCAATATTGTTTATTTACCCAAGTGGTAATTTTTTATTTGACGATATATTCCTGACATTTCGTTCGTGAGAATAATACGTATTATTTTTTTATCGTATTAATCTTTAATTTCACGTGTAAATTTCACGTGAACGGAGCCTACAATTCCTGTAAGTAAGTAATAATAACGCTGACGACGTTTACGCGATTAAAACGGTAGTAACGGGTTCCCTAGAATCCACGTGTTCCACGAGGAATGAGCGCCGATTTCTATTTTGGCTTCGCTAACGACTTGCCAACACGAAACGATTCTTGCACCTGGATTAATCATATGGCGGTTCTCGCCCGCCTCAGGGACGACCTCAGAGTCAGGTCGATATTCCAGATTTTGAGCGGCGCGCAAATGCTCGGACGGCGGTGGAGCTGCTTTCGCATTGCAAACGGATTCAATAATAAACCGCGCGATCGACTGAATGGACATCGGGTTTATCCCCGCGGCGCTTAACGCAGCGTCGCATCTCCGCGATTCGTGGCATCTATTCGAAACGACGAGCCGTTTGCACCAGAAAACGCAGCACAATGCTCGCAATCCTTGCGTATACCGGAAGTAAAAAAATCCTCAATATTTCGACTCGTTGCTAATCACTTCGCTTGCGCTTGTTAATTAAAACTCGCGTAATTCTCGTGTTCTATGAAAATACGAAATTCTAATCTATTAATATCAAGTGAAAAGGACCGTCATGTTACATACGATCAATATAGAAGAAACTGCCATTTACGGTCCGAGCTGGATCTTGGTAGCCTAGCAATATTTTCTGTGTGTATTTATATATTTCCAACTTAATAAAACTGCTAATCTATCAAATTTTCAATCTATCGACAAATCCATTTAGAGACGCGAAGGGAAAGGCGCGGTCTCGGAATGCGGAAGGGAGACTTTCGTAATGCACGCGGGCGGAAATAGACGGAGGGATTTATGACAAACAAATAAATCGTACGGTGTCGACCTGCCGACAGACGCGCGGGCGCGGTTTATTTTCTTGCACGTATCGACGGACGGGGCGGCGTACGTTACGGCGGAAAGAAAATAGGGGCGTCCGTCGCGCCAGCCGGAAATCGGCCTTCGAACGACCGTCCGAATGTGCGACGCGTCGCTCTCATTTATTCTTAATTATTTATGACGCCGCGCGGAGAGAGCACGGTAGTTCGGCGATCGCGTGCGATAATAATCAATGAGGCGAGACGCACTTTGTTTCCGTTATCCAATAATGTTCGATAGCCGATAACTTCGCTGCAGCGTCACTGCACATTTGTCTCTCCCTCGCGCGGATAGCGTTGTTTACGCACCCACCCGGCCGCACATATCTCAAGCGATTAAATTTTTTCGCTCTCCTCGTGGTGTGCGTGCGCCATTTCCAAAAAGGACGTAATTATTCCTCGCTCCACAAACGGCCGCGGGATTAACCCATCGTCCGATTTTTAATTAAAAACTACCGCGGAATAAATATGAAAATATGGTAATGCTTTGTTTTTACGATTTTATGAATTAGATAAAATCGGATAAAATAACAAAAATACGAAAAAAAATGTTCAGTTTAATATCGTTTAAAAGACTGTGTTTTTTTTGTGGTATACCTACTAGAAATTATATTTCTCTTGTTGTATATACCAGGATAGTTTTCATCAGAATTGTTCACATTCTCATGAACTCTTGTTGCTCAAAAGTATGCCAAGAATATATAACTCGCAGTCCTTTGAAATGCTTTTCGGGAGTGTGGTAACTGGTAACAATGCTAACGACCGTGGCTTTTGTCTCTTATTGTTGCCTACGTCATAACTCTCTCCCTCGTTTACCCGCAAATCCTCCCTCTATTTTTTTTAGAGAAAATGCTTTTCGCAAAATTATTAAAGCTCCATCGGAACATTGTATTGTATTTCACACGATAAGCCGAAGCACGGTAATCGAAGGGCAAAAATAAAAGTGAAAAATCCAGGCGATTCAGAGGGAGGTGGGCGAGGACGTGCGAACGCGCGATTAAGCGTGGTGAATTTTGCACCAGGTTACAAAACAACGAGGGTATATTCCGTGGCGATCACGCGACCGCTGCTCGGTGATCCCGCCGAAATTGCATCCGCGCGCGGGAAAGGGCGATATGTGTTTAGCAGAAATCATGGCAAATCACGCGGAGCGTGCACTTACCCAATCGCGGGTCGGATCGGATCGGTTTCCCGTTTTCCGCGCGCCCGGTGCAAGGCTGCCGCGATTCCTCGAATTCCCGGGATGTGCACGCGCTGGTACGCGCGCACGCTCGGATTTCAAGTTCAAGACAGACATCCCCCCCCGTATCCCATATCCGTTCGTTAAATCCGCGCGTATCGCAGATATTTGCGATATGCGCGAATTCATATTGCTCTACGTACGATACCGTTTGCCATCGCGCGGATACACCGAGTTCCAGCTTATGATATATAATGCGAGAACAAAATACGCCGATATTAAAGCGAGATTAGTTTCATCTGCGAAAAAAGATATTTGAATTCTGAAAGTTCTGATTTCACGTGGAAGCATATAGCATAAAAATATGTAATATTTAATATCCATTTCATTTCCATACACATGTAATATCGGAGAAATAAGATATTCCTAAATTTAGCAATTTGATTATATTATTTGACTTTATGTTATATTATTTGATATATCATTCTGTGACAAAATGTATAAATAATGCATGGAAAATATGTATGTAATCGCATATACCCTTATAAATGAGTTTATGTAGTTGCGTTATACAAAATAGGATTAATTTACATTTTATTATTATGCTTCTCCAGTTTATATATGAAATAATACATATAGTGTCCACATCTCTCTCTCTCTCTCTCTCTCTCTCTCTCTCTCTCTCTCTCTCTCTCTCTCTTCCTCTCTTATTATACTTTCACTCTCTACTCCGTATAATGCAAATTATTAAAAAAAATTGATTATGATTCATTAAACCAATAGGTATTATGTACAGTCAAAATGTAAAATAGTTATTACACAGCCTCGAACACCGGAATTACAAGAATTTAAAGCGACAGTAAAAACAGGAATCACGCGCGAAGCCCGCTGTTTCGATCTTCACGGTAATTTGGCGATAGAAACCCCGGCCGAAAGACTCTCCACGGTCGAGTCGCTTCTATCGGGGTGATTCGCCCCCTCACAGCCAACCGGTTCCAACGACTCTTCCAACCCCATAACTACGGATGCAATCTGCCAGAAACAGGCTTCCACGAGGACTCCTCCCGTAGCCACTTATCGGCTGCGGGGAGGTACCCGCGCGTCCGCAAACAAATCCATAAATAAAATCCTTAACGGAGAAGCTTCAAGTGGCAACGCATCGCACACCCTTCGCGCAGCGATATTAAGTTGCGACTGACCCAGTCGAGATTTTTCTCGAGAACTTGCTCGACGGAAGTTACAACGAAAATTTAAAGCGAGCCCACCACGCATCCAATTGATCGGTCACGGGCATTGAGAGACTCGATTTTTTTTTTTCGAGGCGGATTTTCGCCCGAATAGATTCGCGACAGAAATAAAGTGTCGGAGCAACGACCCGAGAAATTCCTATCGCAAAAGCTGTACGTACGGATCTGTATATAAAGACCACACGGGGTCATCAATATCATCGTAATATCGTACATTTTTCAGAGGCGATCCGCTGAAAAAATTCAAGCGCGAGTATTTGTCACGGCGGGGCTTGGCACGCTCGCAAGATTAAATCTAATGTGATTTAAGGTAATGTGATTTAGGCGGCGCGCATAAGCTTTTGGGTATTTTGCGCTTGATATTTAAGAGAATGCTTTAAAATTATGTGGCGATGTTGGCTTTATAAAAATAAGCTCTGGCCAGTCTCCACGTGCATCGTACACAAGTTCATTCTTCTTTCTTTTAGCTCATTTATTATTAGAAATTGCTCGGATCAATCTATGGTAATCAAACGAATAATGATGCTAAAATTAATTATTTTTACCAAATTAAATTAAATTAATTAAACTCTTAATTTTTATTTTGGCAGAAAATGTAGTTTCAGTAACAACTTTTGATTGATTTCCGTTCGATCACACAAGAAAAACATAACACTCTATCTAAAAACTTACAACATAAATAATATCTAATACTTATCTGTAACAAAAAATTTATAAATTTCTAATAATCTGTCTAAAAACAATAATCGTGACGATTTATTTTTTATACCTACAAGTAACAGTCAAATCATCGTACACGTCGAAAAAATTGTTCTATCGCAAATTCGTGTTCGAAAATCGTGTCACACGATACGTGGTAATGAATATATGGTATACATAAAATAATGTGACGTGTATTTTTTTAAATGCGTGCGAACGTATCCGATCAACGAACCTTAAACGCTTAACTATCCAATAAAATGACAATACAGATATATATCCCCAATGTTTTCCTTACTGTATTTGTTAAAGCATTTTTAGACGAGGCAAATACAGAAAAAAAAACACGAGCAGTTCAGTGTCGTGTGACTCCAATAAATACAAACAATGGCCGTTTAAACACGGTGCATGGCTTATATCGGATGTAGCGAAATAAAACAAACGCGAAAATTACAGACAGACAGCGAATTGCGGCGAAATCGAACGATTGAGTACAGATTTGCGTTGTTCAGAATAACCATTACTCAATCCAAGCTCCGTAACTTTGTATCAACGATCACTAGTCGTTCTGCAAGCCGACACCCGTAGAGCTAGAATGTATTCATCGTAAAACTCTGAAATATACTGACATTCCATTGATGTTTGCAACGTACACTTTGCTCTCTATTCAACTACTGCTTTATTTTATTACGGGATAAAAAAAATTTATTTGACTTATTATTAACTTGTCAGAAGCGCTCCGCAAATCCCGATCAAATGTAGAATTTAAATCTACTCTCTAAATTAGGATTTCGTCAAATTTGCATCTCCTGAAATAATAAGAAATCACTAAGGGCAAATATTTTTTCCGTTTCAAGGAAAAAATATCGAGAGGGGTCAAAGTAGAGAGCAAGTAACTTGATGTTTGAAATAGTGAGATCGATTTCAAGATTTGGTAAAGGTTTTAACGAAAATACTAAAACGAACCATCAGAGTAAAATTAATAACTTGATTTTGGAAATAGCGACTGATTCCAAGATTAGAGTATGGATTTTAGCGAAAATACGATGACAGAAGCTCTTAGTCAGATCAATGTAAGATCGTTCAATATAGAACCAGGTGGATTTATTTCTAACAAAGGATATTAGTTGTCCTTGTCAAGAAGCTCACGTTTCGTCGTTAGCAACGTGATATGAAGCAGACGGTCAATATATATACATACAAATCCGTCTCGATTAAATAGAGCGATGTGTTCGTTACACGACGTAGCGCAATGATACAATTGGGGACGAATTGCTTGTCGGACAATAGTTCGAGTTAGATCATTGCTCTAATTAAACTTGGCAACATACGGCTGCGTACATAATCCAGACTCCCTCTCGACAATACTGCACCTACAATAATGCATTATTATACCGAAATGCGCTATTCTTGCGATTCAAAACGATCGACCGGCCTAATGGGAATTATTTACCACCGCACGTCTGCGTAATTAATAACTGCGATACATTCGTTTCCCTTCAGACTGGCTTCGCGCTACGGGGAAGCCTTTACTATCCTCGTTACCAATAAATGATTCAACCACTCGCAAGCGCCGAATAATCGATCATTCGCTTGGCGATTAACATCAACGGAGGAATGTGCCTCATGCTTATAAATTAATTTATCTCCTCGCTGCAATTAAAGCCGATATTAATCACGCAGGAGGACATACGAGATCGCTTTAGATCAGTCGATTTATTAAGATCGGCTATCTTTAACATTATTATAGCGATTAATATTGCTGTTTATTTTCTTCCACTCGTTTTAGTTTACCTTCTTGGATAAAACATGCGTTATTTGATCGAGTTATTCGTTTAATGCACTTTAACGAAAAATATGCAGAACCGAAAGGCGTCAAAGGCTTCTCTTTGAGAAAATTCAAACACATGTTGTTTCTTGTTTTCGCTTATAATATATTATAAGTTTTAATCTAAATGTCAAAACATACGTAACTGTGCCTGAAACTAAAGTCATTTCATACAGTAATAAGATATCGATTTGACAGACAATAATAGAGCTTATTATCGAAAGTAATACGTTGCGAGCAGACCGTTATCCGACAATCTCTTGTGATCCGATTATTCCGCCAATTAATAGAACTGGTCATCCGCGCTCTCGCAGTGCCGATTAAATTGGTTTTGTTAATCGATCGGTGGTGTCGAATTAATTGCTAATGAAGTACCGTCATCCGGCGCCGTCGCGACCAACGTTGAAAAATAAAATAATGTCACGAATCGTTGTTACGCATACATAATCAGGAATAATGATTACTCTTAAAGATTTCATTTGTTCTTCTTGTTGGAATCTTTGTTGTTTTAAAAAACTTTTGACTCATCGTCCCTGATTACTTTCTGCAAATAAATAACTATTCAAAGTATCGGAAAATTGGTATTTCCGCTTTTTTTTTACAGCGAACAAATTCAGATTGACAGAGAAATCCGCGGCACACAAAAAAGTTATTTGAATACACATGTTTGCATTTGCATGCGCTTTCATACGAAATACGCGTGTAAAGAACACGCGACATGGTACTTTTATTATGCAGACGCGAAAGATATTTATACATATAAATGTATGTATTAATACATCATTAGTACAGTCGAATGGCTGCCACTCGACTCGCGCATGCAAGCGGATTACACGCTCCCTGAAATGTTACATACAAACCATGTACGCTCTCTACCGTGTACGATTTTCCCCGCCCCCCTCCTCCCCGGACGGGTATATAATTATTCGCGCATACAAATAATCGATTACAATAAGGAACAGAACGGCGGCCGCTGCATGCGTCGGTTATTGCGTGGCGCATTAGCGAGCGCGGATACTTCCGTAAGCGGATTACACGTCGGCCGAAATATTGTATTTAAGTATGACGTAGAGCGGTCGAAGATCAATACCCTGCCCCCGAAGCGCCTTTAATACCCCCGAATCCTCCAGTAATAACCGGCAGACGCGGCCTGCCTACGGATCTCCCTGTGAATCTCTCGCGGACCGAACGGAGATAATAAGGTTCAACGTCGTAACGGGGCGACGAAGGGGAGGAGGAGGGGAGGGATCTCTATTCGGTGCGTCGGGCTACGGTTTGTTGTGCCTGGCCATTTAACGACCCGTTTCCCCACGTAATCCACATCCCGCAATCCCGGCGCGTAACGCTCCGCGTCCTAAAGTTCGCCTATAGATGTGCGCGCCGCGCCGCAAACACGCCGCTCGTCGGGTGTATTAATTACGCCGCGCCGCGATCCGCCGTGCCGCCCTGCACGCCCCGCTGATTAACGCTCACTTTTTACATGCCGGATCCACGGATCCGCGGATCCCACCCTTGTCGCGGCCAGAGATTGCAATTACAAACAACCCGTCCATGCACCCTCGTTCCTCGACCGCAATCGCCCGCGTGCGTACGAAAAGGCGGGGTGAGGGAGGTGAAGCAATTTTTCCCCATTGGAAAAAGAGAATACTCAAAGAGTCGATAGGGATAACAATTAGTCGTGCCTCCTGATTGCACGCGTGATACACTGATGATATTTCGTAAGCTCTGCAAAACAACTATGTGATTTATAAAGCTGCAGTAAAGCGACAATGGTATTACCGTGGGCAATCCATCGAAAATATTGAAACGTTATTATTATCCAAAAGAAAGTCGCGTTAACTCAAAATCTGTAGATTGAAATCAATACGTACCATTCACTACTAAACACCTTCCTATTTTCAATATTTTCATTTAAAAATTAAAAAAAATGTCTATAAATGTTTGTACGAATAAACCGTGATTCATATTGACGCGGTCTATTCTTTCTTCTGTTGACTTCTGTCTTTTCCAAACATTCGAGAAAAAAGTGATCAAGTTCTCGCAACTTCTCGCAGAATCTTCCAAACATTGTGTCTCAAAATGATGAAATGCTCTTAAGATGATGAGAGAGTGGGGGAAAAGGGTATTTCACGCTGTGAAGCTTAAACGTTTCACTTTCTTTCACATGCAGTCTCACCTCTTTTCTACCAAGGGTACCTGGACGCGTACAAAAGCTACACCTGGCGAATAGAGCTACCCGCTCTAAATCGGGATAATGGTATCTCGTGGGAAACTACGTCGGGGCATCGCGACTTGTTTCCCCTGACACAATGCTCTTGCAGGAGACGAGGGGCACCGTCTGCGCCACAAGCAGGCAGCTAACCTTCTCCCCCTCACCCACGCTATAACGGCACTCCATAACGGCATAGGCCGAGGTGATAGGGTAGAGAGATAAACCTGGCGCCAGCTAGTCCAACCCCGTCGTGCGAAACGGCCGAAACCCTCGTTCCCCCCTATCTCGTAGCCCTATATACGAGCACTGTACGGCCCGTACTAATAGGAATGCGTGTATGCGTTTAAATGGGCCCCGAGACTGTCCCCTATCTTGCGTTTATATCCTTTGTTTCTTAACTTGTATTTAGCATCGTCGAGACGAACGATAATAGCGCTTTTACGTAGAATCGATAACACTGGAAAAGATGAATAAAGAGTTGTTTCGAATCAGTCTTTCCTCGACGAAAATATCTAGGGATAGTCTGTGAGCGATTAGTAATTAGCGATTGAAGCTGAGGGATTATAAAGGGCTTATAATCGGTGAGCTAAGTATAGGTATTATCAGGTATTATCTTTTGCTGGTAGAATGCATATTGTGAAATAATTTTGTCATGATTTAGTGCGTAATTTAATTCAGTACGTAATATTTCTGTCTTTTGGATGGTAATTTAAGTGGATTAAACGGGCCAGGCAAGAGTAGCATAAAATATTATAAAGGGGCTCTTTATGCTGTTCAGACGTTGCGCCTCACTGATTTATGGCAATAAAATCACTTTCATAAAATTAGAATAAGTAGCGGAATACCTGCAGGTGTATTACTATTGTTATTACTATTATCAGTTTGATATACAACTATGCCGAGAGAATTCAGGGTTACTCCGATAACCCGGTTGCAGCCAAAGCAAAATTACCATGTGAAATTCATGGAACTCTCCCCGCTTTTCCCACACACATGCATGAATATAAATGAGAAAGTACGTATCGACGACTCTAAAAGCGTTCCTATAAAAAAATTTTAATAGTGCTTACAGTGCTTTTGATAATAATGAAATAAATTTTATTTTTTATAAATATTTTATATTATACAATATACGTATAAAAAAATCTATAGTTATAGTTAATTATAAAAGATATGTATAATCATTGTTATTTATAAAAAAATATAAAATATAGTCAAGAAATCAAAAATTTAAAAATTATTCAGAAATCAGAATACTGTATTTTATACGGATCACATCATCAGGTTTGTATTCATAGGATCTATCAAACGAACATTTTGTTATGGTTCTTAACGCGATTATCGAAAGGGAATCGAGAGAGGGACGAGAATATGGAAGAGGGACGATCGTACATAGTGGCGATTAGAATAATCGGAATGGTAATGAAATGCAGAGGGAATTATCGGATGCTAAAGAGCCGCGAAAGCACCCCGTACAAAACCCCGTCCCTAAATCCTTCTTTATTTATCACACCATTTCGTTTATTACTCGGCTCAAGCGGAAACGAATTGGAAATTCAGATATACGGGATATATTTTATTGTAATAAAGTTAACGGGATTTTTACTGCAAGTTGTTGCATGTTACACGTTCCCCAAGGAAAATATTCTACATCGCCGATATGTCACGTCTTTCCTTCGCGAACTAAATAAAAGCAGTCGAACTGGATTCCGATTCGAGAAACTAGCCGTGATTAATAGCGCGTCGTGCATAAATCGGAGCTTCTCTTCTCTCTCTTCTTCTCTACGAACACAAAAAACGGAAAACGCCGGGATGAAAAAACACCAGATGAGAAGAAAAATATGCGCGTGAAAAGTTGCGCGGCGCCGGCGCCGTTTCTCGCGATTGATTTAGCGCCAACACTTTCGGCGACGAGCTAATCGGATTTGACCGTGGCGGAGGACGCGGAGGTGCCTCTCGTAAAGTATCGAACGGCACGCGTGGACATAATTCATTTATGTTTGTTACGGGTTGCCATGGGAGTGAGATATAACTCGTGCGAAACAGCTATTGTTGGCGACCTGCCAGACCCACCAAATATAGACGGCGATCTCTTGGGACCGCAAGATTCGAAAGCTGGGTCCCCCGCCGCGGTTTATCTCCTTTTTTGCTTGTAACGCCTTTATCTCCTGTTTTATGGTGCATCCTCGCGTATTCTTATTCCGCCCGGCAGTCTTGAACGAGATGCGCAAGCTGAAGCTACATCTTGGGTTGGTTTTTACGCGTCAATCGCCCGGTCGAGCGAATGTAGCCCGACATTGGAATAAATCTTTTATTGGCTGTTAAGGCTTCGAGAAAAAGAAACTCAATTTTTTCCATACGCATTATCATTTGAAACAATCTTGTCGCCATATAGCCTGAGAGAGTTTCGACATAATTATTATAAGTAATACTTCTTTTTCAGAGTGTACATTTCCTTTCCAGAATCTCGTGAGTTTACATTTTTGCTGCATTGATATGCTAATAATGTACCGTGAATATACCATGCACATGTTGTATTTTTCTTACATAAGGTTTTGTTCAAAAAGTTCCCGGACTTTGCTATATAATTTTTGGTTTACTTTGGTTGACTTATTCAGCCTTGTTTCTTTCGAAATATGTTCCTTCTCGGTTATACACCATTCTCAACTTTCTACTTCTGGAAGCAGTCCTGGTATGCGTTTTTCACGATTGTATGTAAATCCGTCTGCGAATTATCCTTGACGTCTTCAAATGTCGAATCCTTTGGCCTTTCAATGTGGATTTTGTTTTGAAAAAAGAAAAAATTTGCGAGAGCCAAGTCGAGGAGATTAGGAGAAAAGGTCTATAGAACTATAGAAAGGCTCTGGAAGTGGTGCATATTAACCAAGAAGGAAAATACTTCGAAGGAGACAAGACTGAATATAAGTTGTAAGTAAACCCGCAAAAATTATAAAGACAAGGTTCGGAAACTTTTTGAACAGACCTTGCGTAGAGAGGCTCCAACTCCTGCATTCTCCATTTCGATATAATTCTTTCTCAGTATTCATTGTAGTTCGCGCGAGGTCCGGCATGTCTGATGGAAAAACTTTGTCGGTGTCAGACAGCGCGTAGCAAGACGTCCCTCCGATCCCGTTGCGGGACCGGTTTCGACAAAGTTTGGGAATTTCGGCGTGGCGTCGCGCGGCTATACGTACGTTGCATTTTGAGACGATGCCGACGCCTTGATGAGCAGCCGGATGAGAAAGAGGCCGGAAAGGAGGGCGCGGAATACAAGTTCGCTTCTCTGCATTCGTTTAATATTCCGCGCCTTCCCGGCGGACATCGGGATGCAAGTTAGCTCGGTTATCCGAACAGGACCCGCTACACGAGGTTCCGAAAGTTTCGTGACGAGCCGCCAAAGTTTGACGTTGAGCTCTCGCGGAAAGCGCCGCGTCGGTTCTCCGACCACCGGGAGGTAAAAAACTGCGATTATTCCAGCTGACGGCGGAGGCTCCGAGAATTGCGTAACAATTAGCGAAGAGTTATCCGCAACAACGGAATCAGATCTTGGCGATTAGAGAGATTTAAATCTAATTTAAAGGACGCGAAGCTTAATAGCCGATATCTCGAACCAAAAATAAATATGTTCGCACAAATAAATTATTATTATTATTATTTTAAGTTTAAGTTTAAAAACAATATTATTACTGATGCCTCATCTTTTGAGATGCTCCTCTCTATGACACTTCTTGATTATATGATAACTCTTATTATTTTCACTTTAATAAAGTTATTATTTTATTACTCTCTAAATCTGAATCAGTGAATAGTATTGTGAATCAGTGACTATTCACTGATTCAGATTTAGAGAGTAATAGTTTGCGCCGAGAGCTAATAGAAGGGTAACGGTGAAGTAAGAACTTACCATAGAACCAGCACTGCTTCTCGCCGAAGCGGGGCCTCAGAAACGTGTACTCAGGTTGAGGCGGTAGATGGTCCAGAAGCGCGGCCAGACCGGCGACAAGGAAGGGCCCACCCCAGGCGTAGCAGGCATAGACCCTGAGCCTGAGGGTCTCCTGACCTTTCTCCAAACTCACCGGTCGCAAATCCCTGAAAGCAACAAAAAGCGAGGGCTCAGTCAGCGAAGAACGTGGCGATTGCGAGGAGAATAGCGCGGCATTGTGAGAAACGCAGGGAAATAAAATATCGAGGCGGGTATATCCGCTCCTTCTCTATTCCGCTTTTCCTCTCTACTACACCGGATGAATGGATGACGAAAAAGCCATTCGAGAACCTTTTTTTTCCTTCTGGCCATGACATAGAAGTAATAATGGCCTCGGGGATAATTATTTCTATCGTGAGGAGGTAGCAGATACGGTAGGCAACGTAATACAATAGAGGTACCATAGATTATCGTTGTCACCGATCGATCTTCTGGTTATTAAAACAAAACTGCGTGAGAATTCGGCACGTTTGCTCGTAACGTACTAAATCGTAAAGCTTTGTCATTGTCCGGCTAGTTTAATGTCGTCATAATGACACTCGTAGCAGGGAGATGAACGTTGGGGCTTAACACGTGAGGGGTTGTTATCCGTAAATCGCACCCTAACGCAAATATCGACTATCGAGAAGTAGCGAAAAGTGAATACAAGTAGAAACATAGTTTAAAATATTAAATCATTTCTGACTTGGTTTATTAAATAAAGAAAAAAATATTCAAACGCGTACATTTTTAATAAATTTTTAATAGAAATTGAAGTCGTATCGCAATATTTGATACAAAATGATTGCATTTACCAGTAAAGCAAATATATTGCATTAATAATTAAACTACTTACATTTTTTCATAAAATTATAATTAATAAATTTTGATTAGAAATATACATAGTATATGTATTAAAAAATAAATAAATAAGTATCATCATATCTTGAATGTAATACATATATTGTAAAGATTTAGAAAATATATATCCCGCAATATTTTTATTCTTCCGGAAATTCATGGCGCTTTTCAGCAAACTCATTTTATAATGTACTCTCTTGTTAGCGTCATTCTTTTAATGTGGGTAATTTTGTATAATTTGTGCGATTCATGTAGAGAATAAAAATACACTGACATCAACGAAAGCTTTCTAACTAAGTGATATGAGTTGGTGCAGACAGACATTTTCATTTAAATATTCTCTTTGTATATTCGCTCTCTGAATCACCCCATTATATAAATTTTTACTGAAGTTAATCCGAACACACACATTCATTAAAATACATATAGAAGGAGGAGAGAGAAAGAGAGAGATAGAGAGAGAGGGGGGGTGCATCGTAATGAGCGTGCCATTGGAAAGTAAAAATTTGAACAATTTTTCGGGACTCAATTGCGTTTTTGCACGTCAGATAATTTCGTAGCTTATAAATAATAAAGTATCTGTGCGCCATAATCAACACTGCACGTATTATGTTTCATATTTATTTGTTTATCAAATGTGCATTGTTGTTAGCGTGCAACATTAAATAATGTAGTTTACAATTACATGAAAAGATATCTCGAATAGTGTTATAAATATTAATGTAGGTCTGAATATGCAATTTATAATTATATAATCGCACATTGTGCGCACGATATACATTTTTCTTCAGAAAATACATTCTAGATTAAAGACGTGTGTACCCCTCGGATATACCGTCTCATCCTTCGTTTATAAATTCTTTGATCAACTCAAATTGATCTCTTTTCTCAACTAAAAAATAATCTCGTACTAGTCTCGGGGTGCAAGCGATTACTTCAACATCAGAAGCTTATCTTCAGCTGTAATTATAAAGCTCTGTTTAATATTGAAAATAATAAAAGACGTAGTACCCATTTAAGTTTCCGTTAAGAAAAATCTGAGATGCAGCCGGGCGATGAAAGGAGCGACGATAGTTCTCTCGTGGAGATATTTCCCTTGATTAAGTTACACAAAGCACCTGTCGGCCAAACTATCTCGGAAGTTCGCTTCACTCCGCGTTTCTCTTCCAGGACGCGTTCCGACGCGGTGAAGATGTCCGGGCAGACGTACGGCAGATCTAGCGAGCGCATTCCGCCGAGAACGAGAGAGGAATGGCGGATGGACAGGCGCGCGTGGATATCTCAAGATACTAATTTCGTGGTGCCTACGCCTCATTTCCGACGCCGCTAATTAGGCGTCGCCACCGCTGGTATGTACTGTGTTCCTCCCCGTGTCTCGCTTTCGTTTCGTCTTTCTCCCTCGTCCATCTCGAGCGCGAAAGAAGAGAATTGGAGAGGGAGAGAGAGAGAGAGAGAGAGAGTTTGCGACCGCGACGTCTTGCTTCGACGTCGGCACGGGCGCGGCGGCGCGGCGCCACGATAATTCTCTACCCCGCTTCCTGATGGAGATCGAGCCAGAGAAACATTCTAGCCTCGGCACGGGATTGGACATTAAAATGTCGTCGTGGTCGGGAAAATCACCGGGCGCCGTCACCTGCCGTTTACGGCACGCGTGGGTGCGTTCGTCGTGCGCACGACGATATTTCGGTGCTAAATCGAGCGTGAATCTCCTGTCGCAAGGACGCAATTATGCGAACAACAACGTTGCACGTGTCGTTCTCCGTGACGACGAGATGATTCGTCAGCGCAACTTTTTTCTCCCCTTTTTGATACGAAGATCAGTCTCTTGTGCGCCGAGATACGGAGCTATATTTTTTGCGATATAACGAATCCCTCCGAGAAAGAGAAGTCTCATTTAAACGGAAAACGTTGTACTTTCAGAGACGCTTATTGCGTAATTGCGTCTCGTGCTTGACTGGCAAAAGAGTTCCGGGGTGCATGCATGGAGGTTGCAAAGCCGAGATAACGAAGTCGGTTATTAAATAGACGTCAGGTGGCCATTGTTAATCTTTTGATCCTCCGTAACAGCTATTGTGAACTCCGCATCTTGTCATGAGCTTTTTTCCTTTGGAATATTACTTCCTCCTCGTAGTACGGAGACGCGGACGACAAACGAAATATAATAACAATTTCCCCGTGCAGGTTATTATGCCGCAAACGTCGCGCATCGCGCGGCCACGTATTCGAGATTTATTTCAAAATGACACTCAAGTTTCGCAATATCCAAGAAATAGTAACTCGAAGACATACATGACTAACAGCGCAGTCACATAAATCTCGAGCATGCTTATCGTAAATCTAACGTCTACAATGTTTGCGAATTTTTTCTCTTTCCCTGCGGAGAACGCTGGAGCTTTATGGTGCTTTGATCTGTTTTTTTTTTCTCGCTTCTCAAAACGGTTCGATAGACAAATCGCTACAGGGACGATATTAAAGCGCGTGGGATCGAAACATTTATTAATACGTAAACAAGGCGGTTTGTCGACGAGTAGATTACTTCGTTAGAATCTTCGCCGCGCGGCTTGTACGTTCGAAGCTCATATTTTATCACTCCCCCAGTCTCCCGCGCTATCTTTCCCGGACTTTAAACGGCGCGGACGTAATGTCGGTGCGCTGTCTCGTTGGTCGTAGAAGGTAAGAGCTCTATATTTATCTCTCCGATATGGTAATTATACGGACGGCAATTAGCGACGGTGTCGGCCGTTAGAGCGCCAAACTCTAGGCGGAGAGCACCGCCTCGCGGAGAATAACGTATAACGGGGAGGGCTCGTTACGTAGAAACAAGATGGACACAAAGATATTATTTATTACGTCGACGTTCCCCCGCGTTACAGTCCCGCGGTTTTGTAGTTTTTGTACGTGCGTTTAAGCGTGTGTTTTATTACAGAAAATGTTAAAGTGCGAATTACATAGATTACGCTAGGAAGAATAACATTTAATTGCCACGGAATTTCTGTGTAGAAGAACATTCTCCTTCATTGCATTAAATTACAGACCGTAATTTACGTAAAATTTGCATTCGCAAGACAATACGAGCCGTTACACCTTCGTACTTGTAAATAAACGTGAAAATTTCTTGTTGCAACTTTTTTTCAAACAGATCTAAAAAATATTTTTCGGGCGTGCATTCGAGTAATTTGCATTACCACGACTTCCACGTTCACGCGCGAATCCTGTGACAAGCGGAGCAGGATATGCCGGAAACTTCTCTAGAGAGCGCATCAAAAATGATTATCGACAACGCCCTCGAGAACATCTCTCGAGTACCCCTAAATTCCTTCGGAAAACGATAGCGACGGAACGAACTTTGTCATTCGAGACGTATGGAAAGTAAGTTTACACTTTATTGAAAAGTTTCGAGGGCTCTCAAGCGCGCGGAAACTTCTCGTCGAGACGCGAAAATGTTCAACTCGACGGTTCCTTCATCCTTCATTCATCGTCGATCAAGGTATCCATCTATCCTTTGTCCTCCCACCCCCTCTCCCTCAACCTCCCATTGTCGTCGACCTGTTTACACGTTCTTCTGAATCTCAAGATCAATCGATCTCCTCATCTACATGTTTATCTATCTATCTATCTATCACCGCCCCCGCAACACATGCCGGCGGCACATCTCATTCTAGCACAGATCGAGAAATGATACGGCCTAATAGACTATATAAATTGCAACGGCTTATGGAGAATTAGCCAATGTAGTAATTCATGCAAATCTATGCGAATTCTCAGTAAACATATCTCGTCTATATCTGAGGCGCGTTACAACATATTACCTTACGATATAAATTTTACATACTGCGTGCAATTAATTCAATGCAACAATTAATTGAGAGCAACGTCCTTCCGCAGAAGTTTCATAGCAATTAAAGCGTTATCCTCATATCGTAATCTCTAATTAATTAGAGATAACGATACGTAGCTACTTGTAATTTCTTGATTATGTTATTTACGTTAATGTAGATGCGACCGTTTGCGTAATTAAGATTTTCTCGCGAGGGAGCGTTTCATGGTTCATTTAGTTTCCGCGGGCAATTGAAAATTAGAGACACCTTTGTCGCCTAATTAAGGTAGCCTTTGATTCTCTAACGCGTGAGATAGTGTAAAACGGTAACGTATTAGGTCGATTAGAACGGACAAGCGAACGAGGATCTGAGAACGCGACCTTAATTAACGATAATCAACGAACGTGACAATTACGAAACGCAGCCTCTCGTGCGCGAACACGATTGTCGCCTTTCTCGGATCGACATCGTCCGTTGCGAGAACATAATTCTCGCGTGCGAATGCTCGTTGAAAGAAACGCAACGCGCGGTCTCCCCGCGCGGTTTCCGGATAATCAATATCGCACATCCGGAATCAGACGGCGATTATGTCGACGGGAAGGAAGATGACGATAGAGGGTTTACCATTGTTACCGCGGAATACTCGGGGATGCGCTTCTCCTCCTCCCTATCCCTTTTGCTTCATAGCTTTTGCTACTTATCCGCGTCGTCGCTCGTGAATACCATCCCGTTACCAATAAGCCGCGATAGTAATTCGAGAAGCGGAAAGAAGATACCGAGAATTCCCGCTCGCAGGAAAAGAGCTGCGAGCTGGAATTCTTCATATTCTTAAATATACCTATATATATATATAATGTCCGGTGGATAAATTCCGGAACGTGCTTCATAAGCGCGCGGATGGATCGCCAAGAAAAAGTAACGTCCAATAAGATAATAATAATAATAGTCACTGATTCTCTGATAATAAAGAATCTAAAAACGTTTCATTGCATTGTATGTTAATATCGTACATTATCATTTTATTCGATTATAATTTGCCATTTCTAAGTCGTGACGAAGAGTAAACAGCTTATTGTAATGCCATTCTTGTAATTTTAATATTATTAACTTTATTAATACAGCATTCTCTTAAAATGCACACGCACCATTTTGCGTGCACCGGGTATACATATACCGCAAAAGAAAAGTAAAAGAATTTTCTCCCTCGAGCTTCCTCGTGCCGCAATGTCTGGAGCGACGTGGCCGAATCGAAGCTGCAGCGCTCGATCGTATCGCTCCGTATCGCAGCATCGCGGAATGACGGTGATTATCGGAGAGTATCACGTGTCGTTACTACTTATCGCGTGCGGCACGAACAGCGAACTTTCTTGCTCGGCAAGAAGCGGCCTCGGGCACCTTTCCCCGTTCTCTTTTTCGTTCCTTCTCCCTCGCACCGCCGCGCGAATCAATCGGCGACAGCCGGGGATACAAGAAGAGGGCGTGCCGAGGGCCTATTTCGCGATTGCGGTAGCTTCGACTTCCGTGAGACACGAAGAATCGCGGAATCGCCGCTACAAGCCGCTATATGCGCCAAGAGTGGGTGCATGGAGATACGAGAAATATCAGAGAACGCTATCCGGAACACGGCGCGCGTAATCGAGCCTTCGAATCGCCTGTTGCAGCGAACGTTCCAATTGCAGTCTTCGTGCATTTTAAAGGAGATAAACGTGCTGTTAGTGTTGTTGGCGGGTTCTCTTCGCCAATTACGTCCGTAAGAACTGCTTCCGTAAGGAACTCTCGCATCAAACTACTTGAGTAAATATTTGAGGTGAAAACAGTCTTGTATTTGTGAGACTGCAGACAATATAAATCTTCTGTTTCTCGATGCTTATTAAAAATGACATTTTTTTTAACGCTAGACAACCAGCGTTATTTTGGTATATGTAGGCATCCTATGTACAGAACTTTGTAATTAGGGTGACCGATGGAAAATAAATAAATTCTAATAGCATCTTAATAATTTGTGTAATTTAAAACAAGAAATTTAAAATTATTTTAAATAGACGTTTAGAGTTTGGTTGCTCTAGTGTTAAATATACGCACTTAGAGATTAATTAACGTATATTCAACGATTCAATAAGAACTCCGCACAAAAATAGCCTAAAAAGTTTAATACCGGCAGAAATGATTTTTTTCGATGTCACAACATATAGTTTGATCTCACACAAAACGATCTAACAATAAAATGACAATAAAATTAATTTTGTCTAGAAAAATTCTTCTGACACGTTTATGATCGTCTAGACACTCTAGACTTAACTGGTATTTCAAGATTGTCGCCCCTTTCACTTATAAGGATTATATTCTTTTAGATATGATCTAACGATACCTACGATCATGCGAAGCGTACCCGAGCGGTATGCGTCCTTGATATAACTGGTTCGAGGAATGCCATTGCATAATCAAAAGCGTTGCAGAAGACGAGGCAGGAAGTCTGATCTCCCTAGCTGGTCTCCCTAGTTTCGATGTGTATCACAAATGAAGATAGAGGAAAGATGATACGCGCGACCTTGGCAGACGCAGCTGCGTCGAGAGAGAGAGAGAAAGAAAGATAGCGCGTAGGATATATTTTAAAAATATAAATCCCGCGTGGAATTCGTAAAACTATCGAGTGTGTATCCACTCGATCAAACGACAAATCAACCGATCGTATATTTTTATCACATAAAAACGGTGTGGATTTAAAAATTCCCGGAATGTGTCGTTTACAATAATAGACCGTCCGATTGCGTGCGTAGCGATTTAACTAAAAATATCGTGTATAAAGTCGATCTTTTTTTAACTCTTCAAAATACATATGTAAAAATATGATGCAAAAGATGATTTATTATATATGAATATACGATGTAAAAATGTTCAAAAACAATTTAGTTGAAAACAATTTTTTATGAATTAATATAATCTGTATTATATTGTATTTTTAAATGTTATAAATCAATATTTGGAAATTTAACAACAAGATAGAAATTGAATTCTATATTAAAGTGTATTGATAAAGAGAGAGAAAGCCATTTTCCAGGAAAAAAAAATAAAATAGTTGCTTTTGAAGTGTATGTGGCAAGGTGCTTAGTATCTTGGCTTCCCAGGAGCTATTGCGGAACATATGCTATCTTCTCATCTTTGAAACTATAGATAGCCATCGGAAGAAAGAGACTGCTTGATATGCCGCGGTATTATGAAAGAAGGTAGGAGGCAATTCCGCACTCGATATGCGGATTTCATACGCGAGCAAATCGAGGGGGAAGCCGCAGAGGGTGGCACGTTGTCTACGAGGCAACTTGAGAAGTCGTTCCGACGATAGTCACGGGAAGTTGTCAGGTGTTTGTTGACGCGGGGGTAACCGAGGAAAACGACGAAGACGATGGCGGCGCGAGCGAGGGAGCGAGAAAGAGCTGTGGTGAGGAAGGCATACAGCGGGGGTGGTAAAGTCGCTAATGGAGGAAAAACAGGAGGGACCAGAAGGAAAACAAACACCGGGAGTTAGCGGAGCGACAGTCTTCCCTCCTATGACCGCCGGTTGTCCCGTTGCTATAGAGCGTTGACGTCCGAAAAACAGGGAATCGAGCCATCTTTTGTATTATCACGGTATACGCTCAAGCCACTTCCATATAAAATGGATTGTCAATATTGTAATGCTTATGGAAAATATTATCACAGTACGTCAACGCGAATTACAGTCGCGTCCATTTTCTTGCGATACGCGTCATCGTGACGTAAATCAGTCAAAACAACAGGTTTTGTAGAAAATTATTTTGAAAGTATAAAACTTATACAAATATTTCCTTTTACAAACATCTAAAAAATTAAAATTATATCAGTTGAATTTAACTACAGTATTTAAAAATCGAGACTATGATTTATTTTCGAGACGTTTTAAAGCGAATTTAGCTAATAAAAATAACTCTCAATTACGGATTTGCTATATTAATTTTCATTTTGATCCGATTTCCTTTTGAGAACAATAATAAAGTTCATTAACTATCATTATCTTCGTAGATTATTGACCATCATAGATTTTCTTCCGACCCACCTAAGATGTATATGATATCGAAGATAGACTTCAGGCGAGCGCTATCGAGCCCCTCCTGTCCATTTAGCGAGCGGATAGAGAGAAGCAAACTCGAGGCTTCAGGGGGGAAAGGAAATGAAAGACATAGCTCATCGTGGTCTCGATTCGAGTGCAGCTGGTTTGTGGGAGCGGGAAATCCCGAAACGTCATGCCGCGTTATACGGGACGAGGGTGAGAATTTATGCGGTGTCATTCTCTCGTCTCGGGACGCCCGGAACATCGATCTTCGAGAACAACGGCTTCCCTTTCTCTTATCAGAGATGTAAAATCGTTCGAGGCAACCGGTATGTAGCTCTATACGAATAACGTTGGAGCGCGGGGTCGCGAATTTACGACCGCGCTTTTACGATCTGAGATTCACGGCCGTCGAGTGCATCGTTCGCCTGTATCTCGCGTCTTTCTCACGGTAGATAATGTTTAGTGCAATTCATGAAATTTTGCTAATACTAATTCGCGAGATATGAAAAGATTTAAAAATAACCAGTTTTTCTTAGTTTACATATTGTTAATTAAAAACCTGTAATCATTTAAGAAGCTTATCTAAATAAGTTTACGTAGAATATTACGCGAGATAGTAGAATATAAATTTATTCTTTGGTAATTTAGCTTTATTTTAAAGGTGATGTTTCAAATTATAGTTTATATAATGTGTTTTATATTTTTAAAATATAAAATATTCAATCTATTTTTAATTTCTTCCAAATTATTTATTACAAACCCTTTTTTAGTGAGTATTTCATTTAATTTTTTTATAAAAGAGAAGCAATGAAATGTTGAACAACTAGTTGTGTCACATGAAAAGCTTCAACACGAAACAGACCCCAAGTCTTATCGTAACACCCTTATTCGTTATCCCTGCGTGTCTGGTAATGACACGCAACACAGACAGTTTCTGTTTAACCCTGAACTTGGCCATGTGTTCAGTAAGGTACATCCGGGGGCACATCCCTGTTATTCTTTGTCTAGACCTGTAATTTTCTCCTTATATTTTTGTACCTTTCACTGTAATATTTTATTCCTCTAGTTTTATCATTATCTTTTTATAACGCGCTCTTCCGCGACTGCTCTTTCCGTGTTTCCCTTTAATCTTGTCCTGCGTGTCGACTGACAGAAGCAGAGCGAAAGATCGGAAAGAAGTGTGAGAAAAGGCAGCGCGAACGAAGCAAAGGAAGAAGCAAAGAAGGAAGGAAGGAAGAAAGGAAGGAAGGACGGAAGGAAGGAAATGGATAGAAGCATGCACTTTAGGGTAGGGTTGATTGTTCGGTGGTTCTACGAGTGGTTATCTGCAAATGAAGGGCCGCAAATACGGAACAGTAGAGAGTACGGGAGCGACCAGGAGTAGTAGCGGGCGCGTCGGAGTTTATGGCGAGCGAAAGGGTGGTAGGGGGTTGAAAGGGAAAGAACAAGCAAGAGGGAGAAAGGATATCGAACGATTAACTGAGAAGGGCGACACGAAACGGCGCGGCGGCGGTAGTTTGTTCGCGAATAATTTAATCACAGCCGCGGAATTATTGTCCTAAAACGTCTTTCTTTCCTGGAACACTGCCTGTCTTGAGCCTGCTCCCTCTCGAAGGCGACGCGGTTTTCCCGGATAAGGCGCGGGACAGGTAGCGGTACTTTTTGTTTCTTTCTTCTTTCGCCAATTTGTTCCGTCGAGTGTGTCGCGCGCTAATACTGCTCTCTAATACCTCGCCACGGGAATATAATGTTTCAAATTTCTAACCGTGAGATAGTTTCGCCTCGATCTCCGTTTCCGGCCAGAGGGATAATTATTTCAGTCTTGTGTATAGACTCTATTAGTGGTATCGCAAGTTGCGATACAGATTTCCATTGCTGGTATCTATTGAAATGTTTATCAAGTTACTCGATTATATTGATTTCTGATATGTTGAGACTCTTTTATTAAGTTCCACTTTTTGCAATATGAATGTGTGTGATATGTACACGATACAAAAAGATATTTTAGAGAGAAAAACAAGAAAAAGATGAGACTATTAATTCTACAATTCTCTGGCAATATGCGCTAAATTAAATCTTCATGTATTACGTCGCATCAAATATTGAAGATCATCTGTTTTAAGATTTTTCGCTGAAAGTAAGAAGAAAATATGAGGGGAAAAAAGAGAATCGGAGATTGTTTTGACCAGAAAAAGTTTTCGGAACTGCGCGGCGGAATCGGGAAATCGCGCGCGGATACCGGTGAACAATGGCCCAATAAATCCGACGTCATTCCTGAAGACTCGTGTAAATCCTAATAAATTTCTGCGATACTGGCGACGCGACGGATCCTTTATCTACCGACTGAGAAAGGTTTTCCATCGGTTTTTCCGAAAAAACGTGGCGCGAACGCCAGAATGCCTGTCAGGACGGTGGCATCCAGACTCGTGATTGATTAGCATGACTAGGCGTTATGGATTTATCGTCGGCATTCCAGACTCAACGGCGACGATCGTGTCAGCGATAATCGTCAAGGAAAATCGGCTTCCGGCCAATCGACGCTCGCGCACATATGTCGGTTTTGCGGGTTAGCATGGCAGTCTAATGGCCATTTACATCGACACTATCCGCCGGTGTAAATGGCGGATCAAAGGGTGGGTGTCCGAGTTGAATGGTCCCGCCGGGCGCGTATGGTGCCTCATCAAAGGGTCCCTCCTTCGACATTCAGTCGATCGAGCCACGTCGCTCCTGTGGATTTGCGGTCAGCGTCAATGCTAAACCAGCTTTCTCCTGAATTAGACTGATAACTGGTAGAGGCAATTTAATGAAGAATATCTACCGCATATCTCATACTAGTACATATTCATCTATAAATTAAATATGAAAGAAACGTTTCGATCCTTTTCATATCTAAATAATTCAAAATACTCAAGTTATCTTCATAAGAATATCTCTTAAATCGTATAAATGATTATTTTCTGCCTAGCATAAACTGCGTGTTTCCCCTGCATTTTTCCATCTTGCGATGATCAAACAGCAAGTATAAAGATATTAATTTATTCGCACAATTATATTCCGTAAATAACTCGTCGCTACGGTGCTGTTGCTACAACCGCTTTCGCTTCAGAACAGCCTTGAACTGTTTGCTTGCTCGTACTCGCAGTAATGTTTGATGCAAGGGCGCTATTTTATCGTAGCCGCGTATTAACGAGCACTTGCCCGTTTCGACTTCCGTTCCGTTGTGCTTCCGTATATCGTCGACGGTAGTGCATGTGGGCGGCTAAGGAAGATCGGAAAGAGTTACGAGCGCGAGCGAGAAGGGTGTCGGAGCGGGGTTTATACGATCCGTGTCCGCTGCCGCCGCCGCGTCCGACCCAGCTTTACGAGCGATAAAACCAAGGACGGAATCGAGTCGGCGGCTCCCCGCTGCTTTCCTCGCTTTTTGTCGAGCAGCTGCAAATCATCCACCACAAAACGATGACGGAGAGGCGGAAGTTGAAACGGCGCGGCGCGGCTTGCCGTTTGCGGTTCCGAAAGTGCGTCGCGAGATTGCACGGAGATTCGTTCAAGTGTCTCTAGCAAGATGACATTTTCATTTGACAGATGTTCATGGATGTTAATCAAACGCGAGAGATATTCTCGACACAAACGAATAACCGCGGTGGATGTGTACGCGGTGAAAAGAGAATTGTTAAACAGACCTGAGATAATCACGGAGGGTGGAACAAGTTTTTCGAAAGTATTTAGTAATAGCTCTCTTTCTCTCTCTCTCTCCTCAAAATTGCCGGCATACCATTCAGCAAAGTCGAGGGAGAGGGTGTGGTAATTCGATGCAACGTGCTGCAAATATTGATTAGCATTAATACAATTCGAAGCGCATTCAAATTGCTCCGCAAGAAATACGTGGAAGAAACGCATTAGCTGAAGACTTTCAATAAACGATGCTGGAATGGCACCGAGTATCGATCTTCCTATCCTTTCGTTTTGCATGTCAATCGGGACGCATTCCAGCACCGTAAGTACCATACGATCACTACGAAAACATTTGGAAGTCAGCGAACCGTTAAGAATCTAAATCGCAAATATCAAACAAAATCGGATAAACGATTACAAATTACAAATCAATACCAGGTTACACGTGCTGTAAGGTCCATACATCATAAAATAATATAAGACATGATAAGATGTTTTTACGGGAACATTAAAAAAAACGATAAATTCATATTTGCCAAAATGTAATTAAATAAGATATTATGAAATTTATATAAATCTGCAGTTTGTTTTCAGGTTCGAATAGAAACTAATCTAAATTCCGCAATAAAATTCAATACAATGCAACGAAATACGATTCAATACTAAATGATATCACATGCACATATCTAGACCGCGCAAATCTATGATCTTCACTGGCATAGTGGATTACTCAGTCAGAAGTCAAGATGCATCGACGTCTATCTCGGTGGTCCCGCGAGCGAAAGGCAGAAGAGAGAATCCCTCGACCCAGATCCGTTTCGCGGTTCGCCTTTACGAGCGGCACGTCCGTCACGCGGAAAGAGATTACAAGCGCGCTCCTCCGCCTCCGCACTTAGCGCAACTTTGGCGGTGCAGTTTGCTCGCCATTAACGAAACGTCGGGCCGGATGAGAAACCGGCGGCGCCGCGTCGTGCCGCGTCGGGACGGGACGGTCGTGTCTGATCGGCCTCCCTTCGGAGTGGAATAATTGCGTGCACCATTAGGCCCGAATCCGGCTTAGGAAGCGACTTCTCCGAGTATCCCGGCTCCGATGGGGGTGGTCGTCTGCGCAACCATTGAAGTTGAAGGGGTACCCGAGGCATCGCGACTGCGGGAATTATTTATCGGAGGAATTATATTCCGTATAAAGCCACGAGACGCGCACCACCAAGCTCCTGGTTACGCATTCATGACGTTCTCATTATAATGCGACGTTCAGATTCGCCGTTCTTTAGCAGGATGTATCCCCTCCGAACAAAACTCTTGAAAATCTTTGTATTCTGCACGGCCTTGCTCCGAATAGAGTATCTTTCTGTATTCTCTCGCATACGCGCTTCGACAGATTTAATTGTGTGATTGATTAAAACTCGGCATCCTTTAATCCAGTAATTTTCACATGATCACATTACGACCATATGTCGACATTTTTCATAATAGTTTATTCGCAATTGAGAATTTTTTTATTTGCACAAAAATATATTCAATTTGGATGATTCTAAATTCGAGGCAGTGATTTTTTTCCCATGGAAGATATTTTTTTCTGCAGTTTCTCTATAATCATCTTAGTTTAAATGCCTGGAAATATCCGGGAATGAAGTGTCGCGGACACACACACACACTGGTTAAAGAGAGAGCAAGTAAAGCACCAATTAGTCAAGTGGCAGAAATATTCTTCGCGACAGGCAAACCATCAGATGTTACTTGAGAGCATTTGGCCAGGTGGGAATCATCAAAAACCTGTCGCCAGGCCAAAATTCTGATGAGAGACATCAGACCAAATAGGACTAATGAACTACTGGCTCTGAACAAACAGAGACTGAGGATAGCGGTGAGACTGGTTACAGGTCATTCCCCCCCCCCCTACACAGAGCTCACCTGTTTAATCTCGATCTCGCAGAGTGGAAAGAATGCTGTTTATGCGGAGATGTGAGAGAAAAGACAGCGTGCGTATACTGTGCCACTGCCCGGCACTTATATGCAAGAGATACAGAATCTGGGAACGAATGTTCTTAAGTCCCCAGAACTTAGAAAAAGCAAGGGTGGTGACTCTAATAGATCTAATGTTAAACTGTGGAGCCAAACACCTAGCTAACTAAAAAAGTGGGAATATACAAAGGAGATACGTATAATCTAGATGTCATCAGGGACTGCACTAGAACCACTCGCTACTGTCTACTACTACCACTACTACTACTACTTCTCTATAATCATTATAACGAAAATAGCGATAGAAAAAGAAATATTTTAAATATTCGAGAAAATAACGTATATACGTATATTTATATAGGTACCCTAACTACAAGAAATTTCTCGATAAACAGGTTTTATTATAATTTTCCCAGAACATTTCTCGAGAAATAAAAAAATGTAAATTTCGCCTTTTTCTTATGGTAATATCAAGAAAAAGCTCTCACGCGAGAGAGAACGCTAGGAAAAATAGCGATGAATACCAGTGGCGAGTTTGCTAGATCGACCCCGTTACACGTTTTGCCGGTCGATTAGTTCCAGCAAGCAGAGCGAACGTCGGCGACTTTCTTGTCGATGTTTGCGACGCATTTAAGCGGGGTCCATCGAACGATGATCCCGAGTAACGTCCTTCCGAGAATTTCTCTTATCTGGCCGAGGCGGAAACCGAGGCGAGAGTGCGAGACTGTTCCTCTTCTTGTCTCGTCCCTCGACGGATGTCCCATCTCGAAGTCGTTGCCGCTTAAAAATAACTTAAATGTAAGGGAGGGCATCAGCAGACAGCGCGGTCGATCGGCCCGATCGACGTCGACGACGCGATGAAAGAGTCGCGAGTCGTACAGTTGTGCACTTGTCGGAAATACCGTGGCTCACTTTGTCTCGCTTACGTCTCGTTCGCAGCTTACTATTTCGAGAAACGTTGCTTCCATTCTCTTTATTTCTCTAGACGAAATAAGAGCGCGCAAAAAAGGGGAGCGGTGCGCTTTTAAAGCTTCAGATGGTATATCTCTTTCTTCACTACGAAAAAAGACTAGTACTGAAATAAAAATACTATTCTCGCTTTTTCGATGCGAAGAAGAAAGAGCGACGAGGCAAGAGAGAAATGTTACGATCTTCAGGGGGTTGGTTTGAACCGAGGACGAACAGGAGAAACGAATTGCGCGCGAAATAACAAGAGAAATGATGTATTAGTTCGCAGCATCCAGTCGTTTGTTAAATAAAGTCGTACGGATAACTGAAAGTGTCGGCAGTGCATTACAGCGGCCATTTGTCAAAGGCCTTGCTCTTTTGTAAGAAGACAAAACAGATCGATTCTTCAGCGAGGATAAAAATCGCCGATGAAAGCCGGCATTATTAAATTTATTGAGGGCGAACGTCCTAGCAGGCAATCTATCGTCGTCCGAGTAACGCGACGAAGCTCTACTACGGGCGACGTACTCGGTGGAACGAAAGGAAGAGAAGATACGAGAAATCGAGCGCACGTGGGCGATGCGTGAGCGGAAATCGAAAGGCAATAACGAATTAGTCGCGCGAGTTAATGGAATTAACCGGTAATTGAACGGATGTGTCATTTAATTATGGAAAGCGACGATTGTGACTGTGCATGTAAAACGGCCGAATATGAAACGGCAAATGATTGGTCGTCATTCGTCATCATTTCTCGAATTTGCCTCTCCTTTAAATCGAAATAACAAAATTTAAATGTCAATTATCCGTTTGTGAAGCGAATACGAATGTAACTTTCCGAGAGTTGGAAAAAAATACGATACATTTTTATTTAACAGAATATTGCTAAATCAATTTAAAAAAAAAATTACAAAACATTTATTTTCTTAAGAATCTTTCATGCCTTTAAAAAGTTATTTCTATCATTCTGTTTCGTTACAAGTACTTTGCATAATTTATACTCGTAAAGTCCGCGGAAATCCACTTCTCGTGAACTAATGGCGCTCGTTTCCTCGGTAGCGAAAAAGATAACCGGATTTTTGCCGTAGCGAACGTTTTAAGAGGATATCGCCGCCTTCGACGGGAATGTCAGCTGAATCTCCAAGCTTGATAAGGATCACCGAAGGATCGCTCCGGCGAAATTAAGTTCGTGCCGTTCAAGGAAGGAAGAACCGACCGGTGGCGGTCAGGAAGAAGTTGAACATGTGGGCGACATGTGAGC
This sequence comes from Temnothorax curvispinosus, assembly GCF_003070985.1. Classification (NCBI taxonomy): domain Eukaryota; kingdom Metazoa; phylum Arthropoda; class Insecta; order Hymenoptera; family Formicidae; genus Temnothorax; species Temnothorax curvispinosus. Next base: position 105,992 of record NW_020218367.1, on the reverse strand, counting down.
GGTGAGCAAAGAAGACGTGGGTAACTTTCTCACCCACGACCAACACCAACAAGAGAGGTGGTGGAAAACGATGTCCTCGAAATCCTCAGTTCTTGTCGAGTCCCTCTTCTCTCCCTCCCGCGCGCCACGATTAACTTCTGCCGATAAATTCTCATTCGATCGTTTGGCATTCGTTTCAGCGAACTAGCGCGGCCGATCGATCGGTCTCTCTCTCTCTCTCTCTCTCTCGCCGCGTGCGCACGATTTCTCTTCTTTGTCCTCCCGTTTCCTCGCTTCTTTCGCTCATTTACTCCAACAAGGTGGTACCGGCCCGGTGATGAAGTTACATTGAGGGATGAAGTTTGTGCGCGGAAGTTAGACCAGCCTGCACGATTGAAAACGTGATTGTTCCCAAGTACCCATTCTCAGCTAAGGAAGCGCTCGCAATTCGCAGTTTAACACGTCCTTGACGCTACGTGGCGCAAGTACTTTTATCAATGAACCTTTTATTCGACGACTTTAACTTCTTTTCTTCTGACGGGAACGAAACGCTAAACATTACAAAAGCTACTTAAAAATGAAGTGTTACGTGAATAATATAGAAAATGATATAATAATAAAAAAATCTCTTTATTATATTATATAACTTATATATTTGATATATTATGTATTTCGTAAAGCAATCGTATTGTTCGTAAATAATTTTATATGTTTATAATATTGTCTGTACAGTTATAAAAAATACAAATGTAATTTTATGATTTTTTTAGAAAATAAAGAAATGGAATGTTTCTGTATAAGACTTTAGTCAATTTTCTTTTTGCGTTGAAAACACCATTTATGAAATTACTTTTATTCATATTATGAGCTATAAAAGATGGTTTAAACGAAATACAATACATTCTATCATTCATAATCCTTCGTGATGTTATCTATTCTACTGCCATAAACCCGAGTTCTACCTGTCCAACACAAATGCCGCCGATCGCAGACATTGGGATGATTTATGAGCTATCTCCCGCCGAGGGAACTGAGCGATTTAATTACGACGATACAGCCGTCAAATACTTTTCAGGCTACGATTTGGCTAATCATTCTTGCTTGATAGCGGTTTCGGCGGACAATGTACAAAATACTGCGCGTAATGTTTATTCTCGATCGTCTCATTAGCAAAGTTGTAAATTATGATCGTAAGAGCCATTATCATGTAACATCGTGGTAAGATTACAGTCTGTCTATCTCGGAGTAATAGGATCAGATCGAATTAAGGATCAAAGTTTCTCTCGGATCTCCGTCGTTACAAGATGGCTCTACTGTCCGATTCTTGCGTCTCGGTAATCCTTTAGCGATTAATGCTGCGAAACTTTCCGCAGTTGTGCGACGTTGCGGTTGTCCGTGCGGGGCTACGTTTTGCGGGCGTCTGTAACGTCGTTGCAGAACGTAGACACCTTTTTCCCAGTGTATGACGAAGTCCGGCCATCTGTCGTCGGCCACACCGGCGCGGCGACCGAGGCTGCGCGGCGCGAGATGCGGATTACTGATTTGAATATCGGAGGGGATCCGCGGGGGAGGGGGGGAATCGTGGCTTTAATTAAAACTCCTGTTTCGCTCGAAGTGTCGCTGCGCGTCGTGTCTAAATGAAAATCGAAATATTGTCGGCCGTGTCCCATCCGTCGCTCTGAAAAAGCCCTTCCTTTGCCATGTCGAGATCGGCCAAACGGACCCGCCCCCGTCCTTCCTGAGTTCCGTCTGCCGGAACCCGATTGAGCGAACCGAGTTATTCATCGAAATTGGAATATTTTGCGACAACGGATATTGAGAGAAGAAAATGAAGCTGACTCTGTCTGGACGGATGTCCACAGCAACTCATCTTGCCATGATTGAATTGCTTATTACCGTTATATTTTAAGAATTGCACATCGTAATAAATCGCATAATAATTACGATGTAATTTATTAAGAGTTTATTAAGAGTTGCGCGTGTACATTAAGAAGCTTATTTAAATCGCGAATATTATAGATATCCTCGATACTAAAAAAGCGTCAATGTTCGATCGCGATCAGATAGCGCCACAACGTTGGCTCGCGAGATATCTGTATGGAAATCGATTAGATACCCCTACGCGGACGTCCATCGGCGTTGCGGAGGATAATGATAATCGCGAAGCGCCGTCACGCGCGCTGTCATTATTCTCGCGAGCGGGGGTGTTCACCAGCGAGTGGTACGATATGCACCACGCGAAAAGGAACACGACCCACGCGAAGGCCATAATCAACTGACGTCGACCTACGGGGTTCTCGAGCCAGCCAATTGTGACTGCAGCCTCTGCCGCGGTGTTTTCCTCTCTCTTTCTCCCTCTCTCTCTCTTTCCCCTATCTCTCCCTTTCTTTCCTCGCAACGTGTCGACGACCCCCGTGTATGAAGGCACGCCGCTCGCAAGAAACGCAGCCATCGCGATTTCTTGCGGAGAGATTTTCTAACGACGAGCACGACGCTTCGCCGCACCGCCGGTCGAAGGCCGTATTGAATCAATTAGTCGAACAAGTTATACGTTTATTTCTTGCGCCGTTGCGACATTACGCACGAGCATTATTAACACGACACGCGCAGCACGATGCCGCTTTTTATCCGCTGTGAAAGGAACCCGAGCTCATGCATAACGTTATGCGCGCGCGATCGTCCGTAATCTATGACACGCTCATTTTCAGGCATAATTACGTGCATTAATAACGCGAGGCGACCCCTCATTGCAGTACCATCGCACCGACCGCACGCTGTAAATTATATTGCCCCTTAAAGGTCGATTCGAAGTATGAGAAAAAATCGCATTCCCTCCCCTTCCTCCCATCAACTACCGGCTTCGTCTGGATACAGGCCTGCCTTTACCATAAGGACTCCCATATCTCCCGTGCCGCAGTCTTCAGGTAGGTACGCAGGCAGGTAGTAAGCACTGGCTATCGCATTCCTGCCACTGCTGACGTCACTGCTATTCCTTTTTGGTTTTACCGAGCATCCAAGACCGAGATCCGCTTGGCAGCTCCGAAGAGCATTACCATCAATATTATTTCTCACGGAATGTAATACGGAAAGTAATCTCGCGATACTCTTATGACATCTCGTACGTTTTATTATATTTAATTTCAACCAAAAAAGTATCATGGTTGCAACGATGCGTTACTTTGTGGGAACATTTAATACAATAATCCGTAAAATTCAGTAAAATATTGTGCTATTGACAGCAATATATTTCATCTTAAGAACGTATAAAAGAATTAATCATAAGCTATAGAGAGTCGTAGTTTACATAATCGAAAAAAATCGAAGAGAGATAGTAAACGGAAATTAGAACCATTTTCAACCGCTCATTAAACTAGTACGTGGCTTATACTAGTAGCTAATACTTAAAATTATCTGCGGGATTCCTCTTCAATGTTCTTTCGATCATCTAAATCGCGACTTTTCATAGCTCGTTAAGTCTTTCTTTTTATGCGTTCTTAATATGAGACGCGTGAGTCGTTTCTTATCTCGAGGAAAATTGAATGCGAATCGCGCGTAATATCGGCACTCTATTTCAGTGTACAGCAGGCAACAGAACGATCGGATAATTGGACGTCAAGTTAATGGATGTTCGTATAATCGAACTCCGTTGCGTGTCGTTCTCGAGCGAAAATGTAATTTGCACGTTGCTCATCATCATGTTCCGTCTGCGTCTCGAATAAGCACAGCGTCGATTGTAATTTCCCCCCCGCTATCATTTATTCCGGTTGAAAACCAGAGCTAAGATATCGCGAGCGATTCCGCGAGCGCTTTGTGGGCTTCCTGCGAGACGAAATCGATACGCCTTTCAGCGGTCGTAATTACCGTTTCATAGAAAACCATGGGACAGGAATTATAGGGGGAAGGGGAGGAGAATGAGAAGCGGAGAGAACGCCGGCGACGTGTCGTCCTGAATATACGCGTCGACCGAGGCATTCGTTTGCGCTACGCACGACACACAGGCCCAGACCGGACGTTACAGCTCGAGGTTTCGCAAAGGTATCGCGTTACGGTCCGCGGCATCGCGAGTTGGCCGTTAGAAAAGCCACAACCGACCCGAGGGAGACTTCTCCGTGTTCCTAAGCAGCTAGCGTGTAGCGATAGATAATCGATGCAAAGTTCATTTTCGTCCGTTCAGGCTGTGCGTAATATCGCACGATCTATTTATCTCATCGATTTACGTCACACGACCGGTTCGCAGGAAGCCATTCGAGTCTTATTCACGCTGTACATATTTATTCAAGCGAGATAAGTGTATGAGCGCGATGAGAGGACCTAATTACCGGTACAAGCGAGCCTTAGGATCATAGATTTCAACACGGGTTAATCGTATCGCGAAAAGTCGTAGTATTTGTAGTTCGGAGTATAAAAGTGCGCGTGTCGCGTGTCGACAGCCGGCGTGCGTTCGTGTCTCGAAAGGTGACAGGCGAACGAACGTGCAGTCATGTCGTATTGTTTCGCACGAACCTGCGAGATTGCATTTTATATTTACGTTTCATCGTAGTTCGATGTAGGCGGGATATGCAGCCGATCCGAAACGACGTCTGGCCCCACCGTGACAGCTGAATCATCGAAGGACGATGAAGAATGGAATACACGAGTCTGCAATTTCGTGACTGCGCACGGGAAACGCGTATTTCCATACGTCCCGTGTGCAAATTGCATAATTCCGCGCGAATCGACCGAGCGACGCGAATTATATGTGAACGCGCGCGGGCGCGGGCGGCGTGTGTATATGCGGTACCACGCTTCGGTATCGTTTGCATAACTTTCCCCACTGCACCCTCTGTCTACCGTGAACCGTGAGATTGCGTGGTTCGCTAAGAATACAGCGTAAACAAACGTGTCGCCTTTTTGGCATTCTGGATCCACGCACGAAGGTACCAAAATTTTGCAAAATTCCTTACTCCGTAAAGAAGATCAGAGTTATTTCTATTTAATTCTAATTTCTAAAAGTCGGGCACTCCCTTTACGTTGGTCAAACGTCAAGCGAATAAGTTCCTCGACGGCAATTCTATCTCGCGGATTAAATTTTGATCACCGGACTCTTTCTTACGTGCAGTCGCGGACACGTTATCGGGAACTTTTGAAAAGCGCGATTCGCGCGAGGAAGTCTTCGACTTCCAACGTCGGGGCAATTGGACCTGCAGTGCAGCCTCGCTGGGTCCGTCCGAGCTGTCGGCGCAAGATATTGGCTCGTTTTCTCAAGCCTGGCCTCGACAGGAAGTTACGGCTGGTGCCAACAAAACCATGTTACCTATCATTTCCGGCATCTCTTGTTGGATCCACGAGCGGAAAACCGTTCTCCGAAGAATCTTCTTTCCGGAGCGCGGAGCCTGGCAATTTTGCAACCGCAGCTGTATCCCGTCGAGTTATCTTTCAATTTATCGGGGATGTTTGGTACGCGATTAGCTTTCGAGGAATACCAGGGAATATAAAACGAATGAAATATGAAATGAATGCGATCCGTTGGCGATAAAAGCGTTTCCGATAACATCCGGGCAAATCAACGTAAATTAGTATATATAAGATATAACTGCAATTGGTATATAATAGATTCAAAAAAGATTATGCAATTTAAATGGCAAAGCTTTTAGTTTCGTTTTGACTTGATAAATTATTTAAACGTTGCGATGCCGATCGTTGCCGAGCGTAGAATATACATTAGCGACGATATGTATTTACATTTCATTCTGGAAATAAATTTTCCGACATATTTAGCGCATTATACAAACGCAAATGTGCAAGAGATAGCTCCGTGGGGGATGTGTGCGCGCACACAGCGAGTCGGGCGAAATGCATTTTCGCACGAATGACTGAAATCATAAATCCATTAGCGAACGAGCGATTGGTCTGCCGATTTGCGCGACACGTCGCCCCGATTTTGGCAAATTGGGGCTGACGTTGGCCGGAGTTCTGCAGGAAATTGCGACACAGGGCGATCGATTAGTCTCCCGAGATTTATTAATCGAAGTACGAGACGCTCGCGCCGGTGTCATGAGATACCTCGATGCGCCCGGTAATGGAATCCCTTTGTACTCGTTTAAAGAGAAAGAGAGAAAGAGAGAGAGAGAGAGAGAGAGAGAGAGAGAGAGAGAGGCGGAGAAGAGAAACCTTACTCTGTCTCAAAGATACTTTTCCACATGAGTCACTCTTTTGTGCGGAATACAAAACACAGTTGTGAAAACGATGGGAATATCAGGATCCGCAGAAAAAAGCATGTCGAATGCGAAGTGCAGCGGGTGAAATTTGTATGGATGAATATAAAGAGAAACAATATTTTACAATCGATATTTTTTAGATCTAACGGTTCGAGAAATGAATAAAAACGAATAGTCGTTGATACCTACATATTAAAAAAAAAAAGGATTGACACACTGTTGTATTATATTCCTGAAAAATCTCTCTTTACAAAAGAGTTATGAAGTGATGAAAACTTTTATGATGCATGAAACAAATTCGAAAAATATAAAATTCCTCTTTTACTTTTTTTCGAGACTGCAATTCTAAATAATATCTGTAAAAATAATTTACTCTAGTATTGTAATTTGTATTTTTGTAACATTTTTTAATTAAAATTTATTTAATCAAAATGATTTTCAATATTATACGAAACTTTCAAAAAGCAAAATAAATTAGGAAAGACTCTCTTCTTACGCAGTTATCCTGCAATCGCCATGATATCATGTAAAGCGTCAAAAGTATTTAACTCGCCTGAAATAAATTAACACAAGTCATCGCGTGACGCTTTTACGATGCCATGACTTAAACCTCGCAAACGAACACGCAGCTGTCAACGCATTTTTTTTAATACTACGAACTGCATGATTTAGATTTAGAATTTATGACAATATGTAAATGGGCGAAACAGATAACAAACCGGGCGTTTGAAAATTGTTAATAACGAAAACAAGAATAAAAGTATGAAGAATAAAGCATATATAGATCAAACGCGGTCAAGCATTAAATTAATGAGCAAATTAAGGATTAAGACCACCCTCAACCATCCTTATCTTTATTAAAAGCACTCGAAATCCCGAGGACGAATCGATAATGGATATGTGGAACCGCGAACTTCGAAACGTGCATCACGTGTCACCCGAAATAAGCTCGCGCTTCGGGAAAAGTATCTTCGGCCTCGTCTGTGCCGTTCGCAGAATTCCTTACATTGTCGTCACTTTCATGCCCGTACGTAGGAATCTAAGGAGAACTATTCTAGTCCGCTATCGTAAAATCAGTCTGCTGGCAAATACCTCCCGGGTGAAATACGTCCCGTCGTTGCGTCGTAGTGTTATATTTTCGCGGGACGAAATCCGACGTGTATATTGACTTTTAACGCGCGCGGCCGCTGTTACTCGTCCGCGACGGAGAATATTATTTACTGTCATTGACACGATGTAAATCAACGACGCGCAATATTTTCGGCTCCGCGGTTCGTTTTATCTGCCGGCTCTCTTCCATGGTTATTTAGATAAAGATAACTCTTCACTGTGTACCGTTACCAGAGAGAGAGAGAGATATAGAGAGAGAGAGAAAAAAGAGAGAGAATAAAAGATACTTTAAAATCCGATAAAAACTTTTATCGGTAAACATTGATTAAAACGTTAACGATTCATTATTTTCGCTGATGTTAATAACTCGGAATACGCGTCGCTCTCGTCGAGTTTAATTGCATGCGATGGGATTTACCGCTGATGAAAAACAAAATTGAATATTTACGTTGAAATAAAGCAACGATTTTTGTGAGCTGGATTACGCACCGCGTACATATCAGAACTAAAGAGGCTCCGCGATTTATCTCTATCGAGGCTCTTTTGTGAAGACATTCCACGCGATGCTCTCTACGAATTATAAGCAGTGCGGGTCCTTTGTCGCGTCATTGACGCTCTTTCAAATTGGCCGTTCGTAGAAACGTCCCGGTACGATCTTTCACTGACGAAGCGAACAAAAAGGAGGCGGAAAGACCGAAGAGAGAGAGAGCGATGTGTCGTCGAGCGAATTAGCGTAGGTGCGTCGTAAATGCGTCCAAACGACGGCATCCTGATTACATGGGACGTCACTGGCGCAATTAAGCAATTGTCCGCGGTTTCCATTTCTCCGCGACACCCGGAAACGCGCGCCACGTCGAATTTGCTGTCCCAAACTTATTTTATCGTGCAACAAAAAATACGCTCGTTTAAATCTGTTAATTTGCTCTTTACGACGACGCAACATAAATAACGGCTAATAGAATTATATTATTTTTAAAATGCGGGATAAGGTTGCTTTGATATAAGACATTTTCTATCTTTAATTAGTTTCTCTGTTATGCAGATTATTTCTTCTTTTTTTTCTAATTATTTTCAGTTTGTTTTTTCTTTTTATATTCTATCCTTTTCTTCTTCTATTCTTCTTAGCAGATTTATACAAAAACATACAGTTAATTTGGCTCTTATAACTATTATCTACGATTGTGGTGCAATAATTGGTATCTGTTTCATTTATTTATAAGTGAAAATAGGTTTAAAATATTTTAAACTACCGCAGTTTATTGCCGTGTTGTAATTAAAACAAAATAGTAAAAGTTAATGATTATTATTATAAAATAATAATAACAATTACATAAAAATAATATATAAATAATGAGAAATATTTTCTTCCTAATGAAATAATAGTTCCGAAGAAACAAAAATCTTTTATATAAAAGATGTCGCGTGCCGATTAATTTATATAATTCTTCCAGATTTTCGTGCTGATGCCGAGAAGCATGACGCGGAACTTCGCTCCGAAATTTCACGATGGACAGGCGTGTTTCCTGTTAACGGATCTCGTCTAACTGTTTACTGCAGAACCCGGTCTCCGAGACCGCTTCCGGTTGGCAGCTGGCGTCAAATTGTAGCGGCGGTCGTCCCCAGACGAATATTCACGAGAAAGATATGTCACGCGGTTGCTCGTCCTGCCTTTGCCACTAATTAAGGCGAATAATTGCCAGCCGAGTGACAGGGCTTTTAAACATCATCACAGCCACTTTTTGACCCTCACCTGCGAACGGTGGTTGAACAGCAGCACGGTATCCTTTTCTTTTTTTTCACCGAGAAAGAGAGAGAGAGAGAGAGAGAGAGAGAGAGAGAGAGAAGCGGTATAATATTCTTTAATTTAAAAATTTAAATCATGTAACTAAATATACGAAATATAAATAAAAAAAAACGTAAAAAGTTTGTATTTTTTAAATGCATATAATAACCTAGTTTATTATCCATTTAATAAGCTGGCAAACAAATTTTAATGTCTCTCAAATAGATAAACGGTCACTTTTTTCAAAATTTGACTCAATAGAAAGTGATAACATAAATTCACAATTTTTAACTTGCTACGTATCTTTGTACATAGTACGTGTCATTAATGAGATATATTATGTAATTTCCGGCTGCATCGCGATGAACGGGAGGAGCGCTATATAGATAATTAATTAACAGCACGGCGCGGCGTCGGGCGAGTATCGTGTCTACCGTCAAAAACACGATTTCCCCACCTACCCTTCGGCGCATCTTAATCGCCGGGCATTAATCAAGTGCACGACAAAATGGTTAAGCGCGAAAGAATCGCCCGGAGTGCCGGGGCTGGATGTCGGCGAGCGCCTCTCTTTCTCTCGCCTACAGTTAATCCTCTCATTAATTATAAACTATTCCAGATTGCAATTAACTCCCGTCGCGTACGGATCGATGAAGGAAATATGGTGAATTAATTAAAACGTCGGTTCGGAAAGCCGCTCCGCGGCGCGTCGACGGATGTACGCGCTAGTTGCTCTGGGACCAATTCCGGGGCCCGCTTTTGTTCATTCATGAAATGAGTTAAAGTCGCGGCGACGTTCTTCCCGGCGACCGAGCAATTTCCCGCCGTCGCTGTTGCTGCCGTCTTCGGGTCGGGCTGTCGGGGTAATTATCCTTCTCTCTTTCTCCCTCCCGCCTCCGCCTCGCGACTGTTTTACTACTCGGGCTTTCAACCCTCTTGCCCCAATGTACCGTGAAAACGCGCGACGCGCTGTAAATTTTTCTCGCTCGATAAAGCGTCAACGTCCGATGAATAGCCGTCGAATAATTGGATAAGAGGCACTGCCGGGATCGCCGTTTGTCGACGGAAGATCATTAATTCGTAGGTGAGCGCCGATCGCGAAGAAAGGTGTCATAAATCATCGGTTTAATCCCGTCACCGTCGACGTATTACCTTAACTCTCATTTAGACGTATGAAAAATTTTGAAAAGTTAATTACCCTTGAAAGTTAATTGCCTCAATTAGGAATATGATGTCAATCGCAAATTATTTTCAATGTTTTTCTCTACATATCGTAATTTACTAATTTAATTTTATAAAATATAAAATTAATGCAATTAGTGCAATTAAGAAAGAATAAAAAACATAGTAAAAGGAAAAAAGTATTCTTCTTCAAGAAGAGTAAACGTACTTCTCAGACACGGTTTTCCTTACACTTTGCGCACGTAAAATGAAACAAACTTTGTTGTACGTATTCAAACTTCAGAGGAAGAAAATAAAAGAAATACAGAAGATTGTAAAGAAGGTGGAAAAATTCCGACTAACAACGATAGAGCTGATACAACTCCTCTTTATGTGAAATGTTTTCAGACTTGCAACCTCGATAACTATATGTTAATATTAACGATGTGATAACTAAAATAATGAGAAACGCGATCACACAGTATTGGTGTATAATTGAAATGGTGCGATCGGGCATCACGGAGCGAGACTTATTGCGCGCTAACGGGACCTGTCGATAGCAGATAAATTATTATGAGACAAGAGGCGGAGAGAGAAAAAGAGAGAAAGACAGAGGAGATGCCCACCTAAGTTCGCGCCAATGTCGTTGCACACCAGAAGACTAAGTTAGCGTACACGTCACGCATGGTAGACCGTCGGAATTCGATTAATGCCGCAGCGGTATCGATCGGTTCTCGCTCGAGCGATTTCCACGTGGCTCTATGACGTTTAATTAACGTATACGCGTAGGTATCCCGGCCGGTGCGTGGCTTAAAAGGAAGGAAGGAAGGAGTGATCGTCTCGTCGCCGGCTCGTATGTTTATTAGTCGCAGTCGGCTACGGCTACGACCGGGCCAATACGTCGCGGTGATCAAACCAGCCAGTGTTTGTTTATCCCACATCAAAAGGACCGTCGGTTAATCACCCGCCTTCGGTCAGCAAATCAGTAACCGTAGATATAACCGCATATCGCGGCCTTGTAAACCCAGACGAAGCGGTTCGCATGAGCAGACTCGTTCTTCACGTAGAGAGGACTCCATCATTAGCTATATGTGTATTTTTAAGCTACATTCATTAACTTCTTTCTTTCAATAAACATTAAATTGAACGAGAATGTAAAGAAAACAAGCGCACGAATATTTTATGGATTACCACTCTAAAATCAATTTTAACAAATGATACAAAACCGGTGATATCGGTTCCCTTGAATACGAATATTGGTTTTTTGGATTTGCACATTTATAGTGAAGTAATTTATTAGAGGTAGGTATCTTGTTTTGCAGTCTAGTAATGACTGACAAAGACTTTAAATTTCTTGCGGACCTTTTTCACACTGATGCAAACCTAATTAAATAATTAGACATTAAATTCAATTAGATAACAAAATCCGACAGTTCTAAAAGGATTGAGGCGAAAAGCTAGGATATATAGCTACTATAGTTAGATAATACTGGTGGCCTAATTGTCGGGTCTCTAAAATGCTTGATTTACGGAAGTGAATCTTCTAAATCTACGGAATCTAGACGTGGTGTTCTAAGAGTGGAAACCATTTACGTTAATTTCCGACGTATTCGTTATGTCTTTGTTACGTTCAGCGCGTCTTTTCGCAGTCTCAATATTTTATCTCGATATTATCGGCGATCTGTCGCGAAGAGAGGCTACGGTGTCTTCTCCCTTGTTTCCGGAGAACTCCGGATACGCGATTCCGTACTGCGTAAGCGCGCTACGCGATCGATCTCTTTCGGAGTTAACAACTTCCCGCTAGAATCCGCGATCCGTCGCGGGAAAAGGTATGTATGGAGTCGGAACGGTCGGAAAATCCGCTGGGATCTCGCTTGCCGTGTAAATATTGACGTAATCCTCGCAAAATGGCACGATCCACACGGCTGCACGATAGAGATTAGAATCTCTCGAATTAAACGTGCTCTGGAAGGGAACGATATCGCGTGTGCGATAGCCGAGCGATTCTATCGCGGCGCAAGAATGTATATACGCTATGTACGGGAAATCTTGGGTTTCTCAAATTTCTCTTTATTCGAAAATTCTTCGAAGTAAAGCCTTCTTCCGGCTTGAAGTAAAAAAAATCTTTTTGAACGTGTGAAGTCGATGATAGCTCGAAATAGCCTGAAGTCTAAGCGACTATTGACTCATTTCTTAAACGGTGTTCCCGTATCTCGCAAATCTTGTCTAACATAGTGACGAATGGTTAAACGCTCTTCATAAAACATGTCGCTGTTTCTAAAACACGGTCGTGCTATGGAGAAGAGCGATGAAACGCATCTGATGAACGGTTTTGCGGTCATCGCCGCAAGTTAAATGATCGGTCTACCTATATGCGTACATCTTTTCTGTACATTTTACGAGCCATTAACCACAGTACAGAAGTAAAGGCTCGTTTCTTCTCCTTTTTACACGTGTATTATTGTCTATCCTATCGTCACTAATGTTTTTTCGATGATTTATCGCGGACGAAGAAAGTTTTCGCACCGCAAGAAGTCGAGTAACTCGAACAGTGTTCGCAAAGTTCGAGTGCCGCCACGACGCAAACAATAAGCATAAATATTAATGTCGGTACTCTGGCGCAATGTTGTGGACCACTCTCGCGCGCGGCACGCGCAATCAATCGCGGATCTTCGAATTAAACGTTCCCATCGACGTTTCGATGGATCCGCGAGGACACGACATGAACGTACCGGCGACCGTGGGAGCGATGGAAGCTAGCCAAGCGAGATATAAAACGAAATATCGGAGCAGCGCGCGTTTTGGGGAAAGCGCTGCCGATGTCTCACGTGCCGCGTAAATATTGATGTAATCCACACGCGCAATATAACGGATATGTATACATATATCGCAATCGCTATATTGCGAATCGATCGCCGTTACGCAACGACGCAAATATTGAACGCAAACAGCGAGACTCACTCTCGGTGTACACAAGCACTAATCTAATAACGGAGGATACGTAATTAATCCGCCGCGGCTGCGGTTTATATTCCCGAATCCCGCGGAAAATAACGTCTGCGGCGGCGGCGGATACCGATCCCGTACCCCTTGACGCGCATCCTCCGTCGGCGGACCGGACGCCTTGTAAACAATGGGCAGCCCGTCTATCCGCTTCCACGCGGAGCACAAACACGTCGTGTGTGTTTTCTTACGATTCGTCGCACGCGAGATACTTCCTACTTGGGACACCTCGTCGTAATTCAATGCCAACACCGAGATAGCGAGCGACGCGCGTCCGGAGGTCCGGAGATATCGAGGCGCGTCGCTGGTTACCGCCGATCTGTTTGTTTTACGGCGGAGTCCATTGTTTTGATATATCGGCAAAGTTTCCCCGGACGAGGAGCGAAGCAATCTTTTTTTTTCGCGTATCTCTCTCCCTTTTTTTCGACGGTAGCCTGCGGCGTGACGCGAATCGCATGTGGAAAATTGCGACGACGAATCGTATTCTTTCCTCAGATGATTACGACGTTTATTCGAATGGCGTACTTATCGACTTCACGGCGACCGTGTTACAAAGATAAAATTGATATCAAGATAAAATTGATTAAAAATTGTTTCACATATTACACCAAGAATGGGGATCTAAAGCGTCAGAAAACAATTCGCGAGTTAACATAAAAATTTTCAACATTTAAGTCGCTTCGGATATTCGGGTATCCGTTTATTGACGGAAGGATTAAGATTTTAATGCGTTACCAATTATATTGCAAAATGATAGAATATTTAAAAAAAGTAAAGGAAAATTTTAATAAATTAATCGAGAAACTTTATTTAAATGTGCATTTTATCATTGTGTCTTGGATGTCTCAAAAGACAATAGAAAAAAGTATACTGACTTCCAGCGCATAATTATATGTAATAGTTTGATTAATGTTTCAGGAATATATCCTCGAGTAGTAAAAAATTTTCTTCAATTTAGTATTGCATATCCAGTATAGCAGCATACGAGATTTTGCAAATACGAAGACAAATTTTTTCCGCCAATGCTTCAAATGCAACGCGATATTTTCGTATACTTGATCCCGCTGTTTCACTCTTTTTTTCTTTAACTTCGTAAGTAATATCGCGTGTAATCGCGGGGAACACCTGCCAAAGATTCCACGAACTGGAGCGTTAAAATATGTCAAGATATGCCATAAACGCCTCAATTGCTGATACATGTTTCAGCTAGCAATAAGAAAACTTGCTTGGATCAACTGCACACTATAGCAAGCAGCTCTTTCGTTGGTAGGGTCGTCGTGAGATTGCCAGTTTAAAATCGTTGATCGCGAGTTTGCCGGCAGGTCTCGAGGTTAAAACGCGTGTGAATCGAATGAATCGAGAAGAGGCGGGTCGAAGTTTTCGCATTTACGCGCCGCGTAAGCGAATCGTGCAATCTGCGAGGGGGACACGGCGGCACGTAATTAATCGGTCGACTAAGCGGAATGCGTGGCGGCGGGCGAGATGGCGATGAAGAATGCGTATTGGAAGGCACGCGAGGTATCCGCCGGGGAAGCCTAGGGAAATGCCACGCGCGTCGTCCCTAAGTGGTTGTGCGTGGAGGTCGCGTTCTTTTCTTTTCCCTCGCCCGAAATCAGATTAGGGGTCTGCGTCGCTGTCGCGTCGTCGCCGTCATCGTCGGAGAGAACGCGCAAAAACGCCGGCCCCTCGAGCCGCTTAATGAAATATGCAACGCGTGCAAATTAGTTTTCTTTTTCGATACTACACGTATTACTATATACAATTCTTTTCGGGAGAGGAACCCCGAAAGGAGCGGAAAGGATTGAGCAGCCGCGGGCGAGCGGGTGTAAAAACGATTATTCCGTTGTGCCCAGCGATCATCGGATGGGACGCAGAGCAAACGAGGGAAAGAGAGAGACGCGAACGTTCGAGCTTGCGAAAATCATGTTTGCAAGAACCGACAAGAACAGACGCCGGTTTATGCCGGGAACGAGACGGCCGGCTAATATCGTTCGTCTTATCGTAACGACATAACGTGTTTTACGCGAATTTATTTCTTGCGACACGCCGGCTTATTATATCGCTGAGGGAGCGAATGCTCGAGAAGCGTTTTTAGTTCCGTGTCCTTTCGCGCAATACGTCTCGGTAAAGAGCTTTCACGCTTGAAATTGGATTAGCTGCAACAAGAAAGAGCAGTAATGCGCCCTTATTATTCTCAGCTTAGTAGGAACCAAAGTGTATTCTAAAAGCGAGCACGAAAAATGCTATCAGAGAACAGGTTGTAAATTAGATTAAAAAATATAAAGGATTGAAAAAGAGACATGTATCCATCAACGCGAGTAAGGGGCAGGGAGGAGGCGGGCGGTGCAAGTTAACCCCAATTAAGTTGTGATCAATATAAATTGTTCTAATTAAATCGTTATTCTTTCTTGAAATACATCTCTTCAAGTCACCCAGATATAATCTTGCTATCCATTTATCAAAGCTTAATTCGCAAAAATATAGTAATTTCTCTCGAATTTTTTAATTTTAAATATTTTCGCAAAGTTATTAAAATGAAACGCAACGTTCTCTCGGAGTACGCAAAATTTCAGACTCTGTTCCAGATAATGGAGTCGAGACAAGAGCTAGAGCGTCACGCAAGTCAGCGCATAATTAAATCGTACTCGGTGCGCCAAACACATTATCGTGGCGTGATTCGCGTTTCCTTCTTCCGTTTCTTCCGTTTCTTGGGCGCACAATCTGGACAGACACGGCGCCTGGCAGAGGTTGGCCCCTTACCGCGTCGCCCCGACTTAACTCGTTTATCCCGACCCTTCTTTTTCGACGCACCGCCAGGCACAAACGGCCGCTGTCTCTGGCCCGACCTTCAATTTCCGGTTAACAAGTCTCTCGCTGTTGAGAGATATACACGAGCCGAGTCGAACTGAGCCACGCCACGGCGCGCCGTGCCGGTTCGACGTCCGTAACAACTATACAAAACGGCGGGTAATTGCCGGTGCGAGCGCCGGAGACGAGCGATTTTCGAGGAGCGGAGGCGAATTTGTTTCGAACGTAATTACGCACATCGTTGTTCGTCTGTCTGTTCGTTCAACCGATTCCTCCTCGTTCTTTTCACCCTAGTAGCGGCGGCGGTGACGCGGCGCGGGCGCCCGAATTAATTTCTCGCTCGCGAGTGCGCGCGAACTGCCCGACGGCGAATTAAACAACGGTTGGCTCGCACTGATTGCCAATTATCCATCGTATCCAAAAAAACCGCGCCGAAGCGGAATACGTCGGTGCTTTTAAAATCGCAACGCGAGCAATTTTTCCACGGATTGCTCCAGAAGCAATCGTTAATGTCTCGATCGAAGAAGGATTTCGACGCTGACCGATCTCGTCGAGTTTCCGATCGAATTCCATTTCGCGATGCGTCGAAGGCAATCCCGAATCATCGTCCGAGTCGCTACACATTGACAGGAGACACGATCCCTCCCGAGGAGACAAAGCCAGGGAGCTTTCAGGAGGATTGGAACGACTGCCAGTTCGCCGCGTGGCGATACACATGCCGTCGACGAAAAATGAGAAACGAAGTCAACGACGCGACGCACGACGAGTCGTCCAATCCATTAGGGGCGGAACTGCCGCGACGCACGTGGCGGCTCGTCTTGCAAATATTTGCTACATAAATCTGTCCCCGGCAAAACGGTCGCGCGACCCCCGCGGCGAATAACATTCCTCGTTGTAGCTCGTCGTAGCTCTCACTCGCTGCCTACGACGAAGATTATCCTCGTCTACGGTAGCGTCGCGCCAGCGAGAAACTCCAAAAAGGAGCAACGCGCGGCGCCGACGTCGATGTGAGATGAAACGAAAAGAGAATATCGGTTCCCGAGAGTAATACCCGAGAACTACAGAGACCGAAGATCGCATGCGTGCATAAAGATAGAATTGCCCCTTTTGAATTTTCTATCCTATAAGACGTACACAGTTATCTCTTCATTAAATTTTTAATATAATTTTCGTCTTCATTATACTTTCTTATTTGCTTCTTCGTTATATATGTAAATTATAAATAAAGTAAAAAAATAAATCATATATATATAAATATAATTTACTTTTCTACTTTATTTCATAATTTATATTGTAATAATTAATATAATAATTATTATGGTACAACGTACATGTATAAAGAACGAAACGGAACGTTGCGACCAAAATCGAAGGGAAATTCCCTTACGGCAAACAAATCAATGACGAAACATCTCAATGGCGGTTTAATAATCCCGCATGTTTGCTCATCAAACTCGTGAGGGTAAGAACATTCATCCGCGAAGGGCTTGAATAACGCCTTTGAGTTTTCCTACGAAGGACCCGAGACGGACAATCCCTAATTTCAAACAAACGAGAGACAATCCCTATTGAGTCATCTCAAAGCGAACTGATTCTAAGAAGCGGTTGATTCATCGAAGAACCCCTGAAGTTGCAAATAAGATTCGATGAATTTCCCAAACGAGGCCACCGGATCTCGAAACGTTAGACATTTTGAAGAGATTTCGTGTGTTTTTTTTATATATATATTATATTGCCGATTTCCATAATTCATAATAGATCATCGGATACCTTGAAATCTAGACGACGTTAGGCTAGATTACAGTATTGATTGGCATAAAGCAATCTCTCGTCCAAACATATATGATGTATTTATACTGACGTAAAAAGATCCAGTTGCGTCTCGGCAAGATGTTGAGGACATCTCGCATACGTGACTGGAAGATCTCCCATAAGAGGAAGAACTCAAATCGAGGCGTCGGATGTCAGCCGCGCAGGTTGATTCGATTCGGGATACGGACTGGGAAACGAGGAAGAGTGCTCAAGTTCACGAGGGATGATGCTGCGACGAACTCGACATAGCGGAAAAAAGAAGAAGAAGCGGAAATATGAATCTAATTTTAGATGCTATTAGAAACTACGCCGCTATAACGTTTCGTACTTTATTAGATTTCTGTGGTAAACTTTGTACTAGATATCTCATTTCTATCGTATCAACTACTAACAATATATTTTCCGACAAAACTGAAATGTTTTCATAAAACTCGTAATTTATCACAGCTTTCTAATATCTCATGTTGCATTTCTTCTGTTAAAGAAAGTTTATTTTTAAATCAATAAAGATATCTGTCGCAATGAAGAAATGATAAAATTTGTATGCTAATCAATTGAACTCGAACTGAAAATTTACTATAAAGTATAAAAAATAAATAGATCTATTTTATGGAAGAGGCAAATAATAGTATCGTGTATATGTATATTGACACGTGCATCTTCAACCCTACCTTTGATTCTATAAATTCTAAGTAAGAAATCAACCACGGACGAGTTCTCATGACAGGATTATGACTGGGAATTTTCTTGAAGCGTGCACGTAAATTGATTCGATTTAGCGTGACGGGCGTAGTGGAAAAAGTCAGCTCGACTATGAGAGAGAGGTCGCAAAGAGATATTCTTTGTAGCGGAGTGTCGACAGGAAGGAAGCGACGAAGGAAGGAAGAAGGAAGGAGAGAAGGAAGGAAGGAAGGAAGAAAGAACGGGACGGCGGTGTGGAGGACAGGGAGATATTGTGAGAGCCGAGCCCCGGCGAGGGAAGTGTCAAAAGTTGCAAGAATATCTCGTCTCTCGACGAGACGGGCCAGACGCGAGCGGCCGAGGAAGAAGAAGGAGAAGAAGAAGAAGAAGAAACGTCGCCAACGCACCGTGAAAATCGCGGGGTCGCACGACCTATCCCTTTCCGCCGTGGAAACGCAAAAGGGAAAACGAAACAAACCGTGAAAACGAGATGAAACCTTGCCGAGAAACGTAATAAACCGGCCTGACGGACGTCGACGTGATTCCCGAAGCGCGCGACGCGCTGGCGAGGCGAGATCTGACGGCGCATTAAACGGCGAAAATCTGATTTGTGCGCTCGGGCTGGTGAAGATCACGCCGCTGCTCCACGCACAAGAGGCGAATGCGTGCTTTCGAGAGCATTGTGCAAAAGGGAACGTGGGAGAGGAGGGAAAAGATTGCTGACAGATCGCTGGAGGGTGAGATCGCGGTTGGCTTACTTTAGGACCTATTACTTTCGGGCGTGAAACGCCGAATCCAAAATGCTTGCAATGCACGATGTTTAAATTGTACGTATATGTATAATCGCAATATTGTTTTGACGTAAAGAAAGAATCATTAATAACGTAAAACAATTTTTTAATTTAAATTATTTTCCCGGGTTATAAAACTGTTAATTGACCTTTGCATCTTACGCTTCGTGATCGTCAAAGAGAACCTCTGGAATGGCTGGAACGCGACCGCGTTTGACGCGACGGTGAACCGACGCGACCCAAGGTTGTCTGAATTATTCAATTATTTCGGAACGGGGGCGAGATGGCGGATCGTTGCCTTAGCAGTAAATACGACGATGTGGTAAATTCTGCGAAACGATAGCTCTCGCGTTTCTGTCGCGCCGACGTTCGCGAGACGAGATTTTCCGAGAACCGCTCCCGGTGTCGTTGCACTTCTGCTTTGAGCACCGCTGATTGATATCGTGCACCGTACACCCTTTAATCTAATAGAGAACGACAATGGGTCAACGATCACACCAATCGACGACGACGTGCTTCAACGACGTCTAGAACGGCCAATTAACGTTCAATCTTATACTTCGATCGATTCTCGCGTATAGAGTTCTCGAGGAACCACTTTCCGACGATATCTTATCACGAATCGATATTGACAGCCATAATGCATCGCATGTGCTCCAATAATGTGCAACCAATATAAATATTTTCTCTATAATTATATCTAATCAATCATTTATCGATAACATACACGAGATAAAATATGTCAAATTGTTTGTTGTTGAAATGTTGTACCGGCCGATTTTAATTATAAAACTTTACATTTTTGTTAAATTACATTTGCTTATCACGAAATATTAATAAAGATCGAAAGACAATGAACGCGACGACAATTTATCATGCACGAGTCAACGTGAATCGCGTTAGAAAAGTTATAAAGCGTGTAGGCGGGAAAGTTTTAAAGAATAAAAGTTTTACGGTGCGTACCGTCGTACCCTTTTTTGATTAAAAACGTCCGTTTCGTTTGCGCTAATGAGGAATGCAATATACCCGACGCTCGGCCAGCGCGAGGGGGACGCACTTTTCTCCAGAGTTTGCGTATGCCGCAACGAAGGAGATTGTCCGCGGATGAATCGTCGGGACGACCGAGCCATTATTTCGTGGCGAGGAACGCGGAATTTTCGAAATAAAGAGGCTGGCGGCGCGGCGCGGCGCGGCACGGGCGCGGCGGTCCACAACCAGCGACGAAACTTGCATACGAAGTGCATCTACGTGTACGGAATGTACGTCCTCGTGAATATGCTCTTCGCGAAAATTCCGTCGCTTTGGTCCCTTCGAACGAGACCTTCAACAATTTTCCGCGGCGTAGCGGGAGGAGACGGACATACCTTCGTTATTACGTCGAGAATATTCAACCGCCGGTGCCGCGCGACGCGAGCATGAAAGACGAAGCGCTCCGCATGAAGTATCGCCGTTTTCTCGATTGACCCATCGTGTCGATACTGGGTGCTTTTCATTTAGCGACTCGCACGGGACTTTTTAACCTTTCTCCAAACCAAACTGCGATATATATAACGTTAAATATTAGACTTGTCGTTCAATGGCGGTCTCCAATTTTTTATGATTTACATTTGGAAACCTGCTTTACTTGATAAGTTTGTTAAAACTGTTAAAACAATCACGAAGTTACGATTAAGATAAGGAACTCTCATAAACTTTTAGTTTCCATAAAATTTGGGATAATTTCACATGGTTGTAACACACGTACATCAGAGTGGGTGCTTTCCAGTTAACGGACACAAGTCGACACAAGCGTCATTCTGTCTTTTTTCAACATCTATAGTGAACAACAAAGATAGTAAAACATAGTAAAACAGGTTTCCAAATGTAAATCATAAAAAATTGGAGACCTCCATTGAACGACAAGTCTAATATTTAACTTTGCGGGATGTATATATGTCGCAGTTTGGTTTGGAGGAAGGTTAAAAAGTCCCGTGCGAGATAGCCCGTGCCTCGGCTGGCACGTACCCAATTATCGGGGTTAATTAACGTAGTGAACTCGCCCCGATCTTCCGATCGGCTGGTCGCGCCGCCGTTCGAGGCCTCTTGAAAAGCGCTCGACGCCCTTTCTCATTTCCTCGCGGAAATGGGAGAGCGGCTAACGTGAGATCGCGATGACCTCGCTCCACTGGATCGACAATTAGACGGTGCGTCGCTCGAAGTGTATAATTTCTCGCAGCCGGCCAGGCTTTACGCGAAAGTGCCGGCACGTTGGAATTTCCCGCTTCGACGTGATCAGATAAGCGATCTCCGCATTTAACGCCTCACCCCTGTGTCTTTGAACCCTTTCGTTAGGAAGATACGCACACGAGTCGATTGGGTCATGGCGAGCATGAAACGACGGTTCTACAACCTTCGGGTAATTTCTGTAGAAAAATTTCAGTAATATTTCTTAAAAATGAGAAGCCGTCTTTATAATAATGCGATTATACAGATAGGGTGGTTTCAGGGGAGGAAAAAATTTAAAATTGCAAACATTCTTCCGATAATGATGGGAATACCAACGGCAAAGTATACCAGGACACGGCTCTGTATACCGTTTTACTCTCGCGCGCAGAAAAGTCGAGCGCACCGTTATCATCCACGAAGTCGCTTCTCCCGTACGCAGACTCCGTCGCAGACTAATTAATCTAACAACGAGTCTTTATTCGAGCGCACAATGAATACCGGTCGTCGTCAATGGTATATCTCGCGACGGTCACAGTATTCTTGGTCTAGAAACTGAGAACGAGGATTGTGTATCGCGTTACCGTTACACTTTCGTGGAAGGAGCAATTATTTCAACAATAGCCGATAAGCGGCGTGAGTCTTTGGTTTGATACGCAACGAGACACGAGAGATACTTTAAACCGCAGATAAAAACGTTGAATTGCAGGTATCGTTATCTGTGCAGCATTGTGTAACATCCGACCGCCCATCGTCCGTCTCGAATATCAGAGTTCTTTTCACTTTACATCATCGCGTCGCCGTGTAAGCGATACAGATCGGTGTAAAAACGCGAATCAACACGCGCTGACGAGTTTCTCTACAAGTATTTTCGAAGATGTGTTCTAATAAGCGTAGCAGAGAAAGAGAGAGACAGAGAGAGAGAGAGAGAGAGAGAGAGAGAGAGAGAGAGAGAGAGAGAAGCGCGGGAGTCCCCATTTAAGTGGCACCGAGCCAACGGCAATAAGAAACTGACAGAACTCTCTGAACTAGATTTAGCCGTGCCCTTACAAAAGTATTACGAAATAATTCAAGTACGAAAATACCATCGGCGAATGGAAACTGTGGTAAAACACGTTGACGTCTCTCGGACGCCACTTGGCGCCGCCGGGCGAAAACTCGGTTTTCGAAAATCACGGCGCGGCCGCGGCCGGCGGAGTCGTGACGGAGATTTGTATTTCGACGCTTTCAAAGGACGGAAAAGAAACACGCGGGTCGCGGTGGTATGAGATGTTCACATCGCACTGTTACGAGATCTCTTTCGGCTCTTTCACGCGTTCCTCTCATCCAGGGCGGAGAAATGCGCATTGCGCCCCGGAAAATTTCATTTGACGTTCTCTCTTCGCGCACTTGAAACCGCCATAAGTAACATGACGTTTTCGCTGCGAATATTATTACCTCTCGTGGAGTTTAAAATACAATTCAATGGATGTAACAATTGCGATTCAAACATCTCCGAATTTATGAGGAGCATCTGAATATTCGTGATAAATTCATTTCATGACGTTTATATTGGATGTATTAATAAAGGAATTTTATTTTTTCTATTATTTTTAAAATTAAATTATGTTCTTCTCTCTCTTCTCAACTTTTTGTGTTTGGAAGGGAAATAAAGTAATTTAAATTCATATCACTTTTTCTAATCATATATAATTGCAAATAATTTCTATTCTAATTGAATGTATTTTTTGTACTAAGTTATTATATATCTACTACTTATGCTAAATTATTTTTAGTGGGAGAAGACTTTTATCTATATGAAGAAGATTTTTAAATAGAAAATTATATTCAAAAAAGAGTTACGTGCGTTTTCTGCAAAGATATAACTGAGCGTGACTTACAATAGCACGATTCCGTAGTATATAGATACTTGCAAATATTTTCTACGTATCCCCCCTGTGTATGTGCTTGATGTGGATTCACCTTAGAATTTTACATCGCGCGTTTTACGCTTTACTATGTTACAGATGCTCGGCTTCGACCGGCGTTCTTCCCTCGCGTATTCGAATACAAAACAGCGGGGAAGAACTCTTCGAATATAGTCGTTGTGAATTTATGTAACGTGTTGTGCATTTCCTCTTCACAACGCGCGGGTACAAAAGCGCACATGTTGCAGAGTCAGAACTTTATCCCATTAAAAAAACGAAAAGATCTTGCTGAGAGTGTCGCATCGGTTTCGTGTCGTTCCTCTTTTCACCTGCAGATTTTTTTATTTAGTTCAAAATTGATTTTTTCCAGATAAAAGCACCAAAGTACCAGCGATAGTTTTTGTAAAAGATAATTAAAAACAAAAAGCCTTTCGTCAATCTAGTATAAATAATAAACATAAGACTCTCAATATCAAAATTGAATAGTAAAATCTGAATTTTCTTTAAGTTTGAATAAACAAAAGTTATACTTAAGCTATCTCACAAAGATACGTAATATCAAAAAAAAGAGCGTTGCGTTTGGAAAAGAAAAAAATCTATCTTGTATTGCTTTAACAATTCCGTCGACGCGGCGACGGGAGAAGCCGCAGGAGCGCATCCTGTATAAATCACGGGAATTTTACGGTGCCTATCTAAGTACGCCGGAATTCGAGCTGTGAATCCTCCTATCGGCGCGTTCGACCGGGAAACGAACAACCCACGCGGCATACCCGAGGAGCTGCTTGCCTCGCACGGCTGCACCCCGACTGCACCTGCCGCGTATTCCAAAGAGGCGAAAGGAACCGCGGGTTTTGCAAATTCGCGAATTTCACGCTGCAACGCGCCGCGTTGCGCCGCGCCCGCGCCGGATTCCGTCGTGGACGCCGCGCCGGACAGGCGGCTTTTTCTCGTCGACGGATCTCAAGCTGCAGCATTCGCCGAGGTCCCGAGAGCCTGCCCGCGGAGGCGCGAAGGCAGGGCCCGACTCGGGCGCAGGTGATGCAGGTGCAACCTGCGGCCACGGAGGTCGACGACTCTTCCCGGCCCTCTCCGCCGTCTCGCGCATCTGTCTCGGTCTTACCTTTCGCTTCCTTTTCCATCGCCAGCGTCATTCCGCGAGCTCGCTACACCGCGCGTGGCTTGACCGGCCCTCACAAAAACGATCTCGTTTTGTGGAAGAACGGGATAAAACTTCAGGCGCTTAAAACGCGAGCAAACATGTTCCTTACGCGTTTCGAATTTAAATTCCTTTCCTAAATGTTATTTTTAAGATTTGTATTATGTTGGTACTTTATAGACATGTATATTCTTCTGTAAAGTATTAACAAACAATCTTATAACACTTATTGTGTTCTAAATTCTTTTTTGTCACAATTTACATAACTTATAAACTTCATTAGGCGATTTATATTTATATACTCGAGATATAAAAAGCACTTATCTTCGCTCGAATTTATCAAGAAGGATACGAACAAAAGATTGCTGACTAAAAACTGAAATACGAGACGATACGTGTGTTTGAAAATCGTTTCTACTTAAATACATACAATCTGTATAGCGAGCAAAACGTAGAAGATGGGAGACTCGAAAGAATTGTGTCGTTGCGTTTCGAATTGAAAAATTGCTTAATCGATGGTCTGAGGTAGGCCGCTGATTGTATCTGCCATTGCACCGTACCGGTTTAAATTCAACCAACCCTGACTGACTAAGCGTGCAATCACTACGAGCCACGGTCACGGAGGATGAGCGTATCGTGCAATACGATCCCTGACAATGTCACGCTTCCGAGGGTTCACTTGCCGGAGACTCGCCGGGCGAGTTGTACGTTGCGTCGTTTCGTGCATCGATGCAATACCTTCTCGCTCGATTCCCGCTCCATAAGCTCTTTCATAAATACGCGGATTTGAAATGCATGCCCCGCGTCCCCGTACAATCGGCCGCGAGAACTTAAACTGTCGTATCGCGTTTCCCCCCTCGAATTTCGCTCGGTCGTTTATTTCGCCGTCCTCGATCTCGTTTCATCACGTAATCGAGATTTTTGTCCCGTGTATAAGAGAACGCAACGCGAGGTTTACAGCTGCGATGTAACGAACGTAAAAACTTTTTGAGCAAACGGATCCTACGTCAACTCTCTGTTGCGAAATTGCGAAACTGGTTTTGCTTTGCCTATACGCGATCGTGCTATTAGTGCTATTACAATCTATCAATAAAACTCGATTGAAATTTGACTGATTTTTCGCTTGACTTTTTCCTGTTTTGTTTTTTCCCAAGGAAAGAACAAAGAAATCAGCTAAATCTTCGGTAAGTTTAATTAACGTTCTCGGAAACGGCTCTCTGCAAGTTGGTAAGAAGAAAATACACGAAAGTTACAACTTTAATTCTTCGCAGTTTCTTGCAACGAAATTGAGAGAGACTATAAGACTTTAAATCTACACAGATATTTTTGTTCAAAATGAACTGTGCTTCTCTCCTAGTAGTCACGTATTACTTTGCGTATATATGCATACGATAAATGTCGCTCGTAAAAGCGTTTGCAGTTTATTATTGAATTACGTCATGAAAAACCGCGCGTCCGCATGGTTCTAATTTATGTGCCGCCATTGCATAATATTATCGTAGAAATACCGTGAAGCAGCAAAATGGAAAACGGCGATGCGGCGAAAGATTGTCGTGTAACTTGGCACCAGCCTCGGCAACGCATGTTCGCACATGCGTAACGTTCCCGGGTTCCCCGCGGTACACGCGGCTACATAACGAGGAGAATGCGCGAGAGATAATGACGAGAAATTTAGCTCCGTTGATCTCCCGGGGTCTGCGTACAAAGCGAAGAAACGCCAAGTAATTGCCGTCGTATTAATTATCAACAAATTAACGTATGCTAACGAAGCGAACACTTCGGGGGATCCGAAGGGCCGGAGATCACGGAGGAGGAATTTTAACGTGATTACGAAAGCACGCGGAAAAGTACGATGGAACGTGAGATTACACTATAGTATAACGAGGGATTCCAAAAAATCGGCAAACGAGCGATAATCTAAGAGTACGGAAGGAACATAGTCGGAGAAATTTCCTCAAATTATACGTGAAAAAAGCATGTAACGTAATAACGGAATGTTTATTTTACAATTTACATGCCTCTACTACAATAACAGTTTGATTACCGGTCAAATATTGGATAAAATATTAAAGCCAAAAGTTGTTAAATACGACGAAGGAATGAATGGCATGTCTTCTAGGAAGCCGATTATTGTAGGTAGAGAATTTTATCGCAAGATGTTTGCCCATTTCTGGATTCCGGTGGTAATAGAAGCGCGAGGTAAGGTTACGCTATTACAGGGTAAAATCAAGATAAAAGAGAGAGGTATAGACGAGAGGGAAGAAATTGAACGAGAGAAAGAGAAAAAGCGTAAAAGTATCGACGAAGAGGTACACGCCGCGGAACGAATCTTTGGCACCGCTCGCCAAGATTCTCCCTCTCTCAGCTCCGGTCTCAAGAGAACCAGGCTCTGAATTCTAACGACCGTTCATGATTTACTCGGTCTGTTCACAGTACCGGAGAAGCGTTCTTGATACAGTGGTGTTTGAAGGTACATTCGCGCCAAGGCAACTTTTGTTCTCGCGAATGTTTGCGAAGACACACACCTCGTTGTTGGCTCGCGACGAGCGCCTATGATCTACGAAATTCAATACATTCTTGACGAGATGCCTGCGGTAAATTAACCCGCAATTGAATCATAACATTAATAATAGTTAGAAAACACGATTAATAGAAAAGGTATCTAAAGAACGCGTCTAATGCGTGTAATTTTTCCTGAATTATCTAACAGGATATTGCGATAGTATCTTTATTAACATCGCATCGCTTTACCAAGCTTTCAAGAGAGCTAACATAGATCGGCGATAAGAAAATGAAGGAATGTTATGCCTTCGTGCGAAGCGCGCGGTACTGTTCCGTGGTAGGTAACTCGAAACAGCAAAAAGATATAGCTGCAATTTAATACTGATTACTATAATACATCGTTATTTTGCGTTATTACAATGCACGGAGTCGAATGGACGTGCAGGCCAGCGTTGTCCTGCGTGACTGTATCGCGCAATTGTGTTATGCAAATGGCGCATTACGTAGTCGCGACACGGCTCGAATGAGGAGCAACGCTCCTGAGATGTACCCCGATCCGGTTCGAAGGAAATCGGCCACGATGTCCTGACGGACCCGCCACGTCGTGATTTCATTTCCATTCTGTTCCCCCTACGACACGTTCGCGATCACGGTTCGCAGTACAGAGAATTTCATCACGCGCCGGGAGAGGAGGGGGGGGGGGCATGTCGATCATGGTAATGGGCTCGGCTTCATTTCGTAGAAAATATCTTTCATGCAGCACGTACTACGAGAAGGTCAAAAATACGCGGGCGAAGAGAACCCCGATGGAGTTTCGTGCGAGGAGAACCTCGGCGCGTAAGTTGTAAAGGTTTCGCGTGATTCACTCGACTGTTCTGGCCGCGCGAGTCGGTACTCATCATGTATATATGTAACACGAAAAGAGAGAGAGAGAGAGAGAAAGAGAGAGGGGGAAAGGGGGAAATGTTCTACGGTAGCTAACGAGGCAAGTTGGAAACCTCGTCTCGTATCTCAATACTTGGCAATATGCGTAGAGAGATTTAATACGAAATCTGGCAGCAATAAATGTTTCAATTATCTTGTAATTATTTACGTTCGTAGGAACTCGCGTCGTACATTATTCCCTATTAAATACCTGCTGGGTTCTACAGCATAGTTTATTGGTTTTATTTAAGGATCTCGCGGTAATAACGCTCGCACGCGAACTACGGAGATAAGAATAAACGACGCCGACGGAGCGTTACTCGACGTTCAATCGAAATCTTAAAAGTGGAAAACAGCAATTTCCTCCGACAAATAGGAAAAATAGATTTCTCAAGATGCTGCCTCACCAATTCTGAGATATTCGATACGGTCAGTTGCGCGTGAATCGAGGAGGTCCGCGGATACGAGCGCATCCGGAACAAATCGAATTTGAACGGAAAGATCACAATGCGCGGAAGTCCGAGTATCCAGACTCCGAAAAACCGGGATAAAAGCGGAATAGCGGCCAGAGGCGGCACGCGTTTTGAATTTTCAAGCTCGAGTGACTCACTCGGTCGGTTTGCTGCCAGCGGTTCCCGCGGGGAACGCATTCATGACACCGCCGACAGTCACATAAATAGGCTGCGGAATGGAAGCTGCATCGGTGAGAAAGCGTGTTTCGGTTCATACCTTTCCTATTAATCGTGTTTTCTAACTATTATTAATGTTATGATTTAATTGCGGGTTAATTTACCGCAGGCATCTCGTCAAGAATGTATTGAATTTCGTAGATCATCGGCGCTCGTGGCGGGCCAACAACGAGGTGTGTGTCTTATACCGGATAGGGTATAGTAACGCCGTTAACCTTTCGCGGATTATAGGCTGGAGGTTTATAAACCTGTGCAGTCGTAACGCGCCGCAAAGCCGGCTGTGTAAGCACCGCTACGACCAACGATGAAATCCGTTTTTCAACACGGTTACAAGTATAACGCGGTACGAAATAAAGGTCGTAAAACAGCTCCGAAGTCGCAAGAAAAATGCGTTACCGAGCAGACAACGTACGTCTAGTAAAAGTTCATTATCGTATGTACAAAATTTACAACTGCATGGACTCTAAATGATGCATCCAGTTCACATATCTCAAAGCTGAGATACGTAAAAAATATCACATGCGAGAACTTTATTAGAATGATATTTCAGCAGAGAAATGTATAATAAGAGTAATAAGATACGGATAATACTTAATTATCGAAACAGAAGTAATAATTTATGCGTGCAAAAATATTACCAAACGTAAAGTTATTTTAAAAATATTTTGTCAAATAAATGTATATATTAATTGTATTGTTTCCGTAGAAATATGTCAATTTCCAATAATCGGTTTTTACAAAAATCGGAGCATATAACAGCAATATTTATTATTATATATTCGCTAAATATTTTTGTTTTGTACTACTCATTAATTTATTAGAAATAACAAGACTTACGTACACAGCTCCCACAAATGATGGCTATCAAACGTGACGGAATAACTTACCTGAAACAATAAAGTAACATCATTATTAATATATATATCATATATTTTTCCTTTTATATCTCTATATATTCTAAATATCTCTCTCACATTATTCATTTGGTTAGTTTTTATGTGCAATGTACAGAAACATATTTCAATATTCGATACAATTTTCGTTTACTATATCAACGACGATTCGTCTATCTTTACACGGGCGGGTCGTTGACTAGCAGACCGGTCGAGGTCCGCGGGCTTTTAGAGCCAGCAGTCACGTTACGTTAATGCAATTTGCATGCATTATCTAACGCGTAACGAACAGCGCCGCGAAGAAGAGAAGGTGGGATACCAAAGTCATTAACCCGCTCCAGAAAGACGAAGCGCAGTGTTTTTTTTTCCTTGCGGAACTTTCTCGCGTGCTGTGGGGAGAAGGGAGTAACCGATTTAGAGATTAACTTGGTGACTCTTAACTCTTAGTCACATCTACGAAAACCTACATTTTTGCCTCTGAATCCATGTTATAAATATTTCATGTACTCGATTATATGTATTTATTTACCGAATGCTTTCGCCAGACAAAAATTAATCTCGAAGTTCGTAAGGCGCAGAGCACGATGCAAATCGTTTTTTTCTCAATCCCAAGCCTCAATTTTTGGCAATTTCCTTCTATCTTCCACTCGTAAATTAAAGATCAGTATTGTAAAGGGAAGACTCGTTGTCAGAGAGGGTTGGGACCTTGTTGCAGCCGGTAGAGTAATTTCCAGTCATTCGGAATCGAATACTTGTACGCGCGATTTCGCTTTACCTCGCTTGATCTCGCTGGGCTCGATAGCTCTCGAGGTGGGTCGGGGTTACTCTACCGTCCGTGGCTCTAAATTAGCTTAACCGCTCGACTTCGTACTTCGGAACTCGGCCTGGCAGGAACTTCTTCGTTGGATCCTCGAGACTGCGGCCGCGGCCGCCGTCGCAACAAGATATCTCGCTGACCGTCGCGTTTGCGGTCGTGGCCGTAGGTTTGCCATGTTTCCTGCATTTGCCTGTGACTGCGCCGGCCACGGATCTCTCGCGAGTATCTCGCCATACTCGAATCGAGTTCGATGTATTCCGGACGAGCGAGTTCGCTCTTAGGTTTGTTGATTTTCGAGCACTGACCCGAGGGATCTCAAATACTGAGCTTATAGCACTTGGCGGCGTCTCTACCGATGATGACGATCGTTCGAGTAATACGCGCCGTTATACCTCGACATTTAGGATGTTTGAATAAACAGGAATAAAACGAACATCGCTTGCGAAACGACAAAATGATTTCTGTTCTATAATATTGACGTTTTATGTCTTTCACACATGTTCATTCGGAAAATAAATTTTGTATGCTATATATATGCATATATTTTTGCAATAATTCTTATCCTAATAATTTTTGAATCACAATTAATCTTATTAAGTTTATTTCATCAAAATTACTTTTGTTTTAATTGTGATTCAAAAATTATTACAGTCAAGTGAAACGATATTCAAGAATAACTATAGTAATCACTTAAATGATTTAATTGTATCAAGTAGCAGCGTTCTATAGAGATCCGTTTTTAATGAACATACTCTATTGTTTCAGTTATACGCCCAACGATATTCGCTTACAAGTACATCGTTGATTACAATATAGAGCGCGGGTAAATTGAATCGACCCAACCGATTCCGATTCGTGTAATTTTCTTGCGTTGGGCTTCCGTGACAGAAGCAACCGAAGGGCATTCGACGCCACCTCCCGTTGCGTCAATTAGTAGCGCCTGCGACATTACACCAATGGGAACCCGATGCCATCAACCGTTACGTTTAATTGCACGCGAAGGCCGTGTCGTGCGTTTTCCCGTGCTTATGTTTTCCGCCTTCCCTTCTCTCTCGCTCCTTTTTTTTTATTTCTTTCTCTATCTCTTTCTCGTGATCCCGATACGCGTTCTCGCGCCTCTATTTTCTGAGAAATTGTTCAATTACCTAACATCTTCCAAGCAGCTTCCCACGGTCACTGCAACCGCTGCGCTGTGCGCCGTCGAGTCGGTACGCGCACGCTCGCATCGCTGCGTGACCTCGGCGCGCATTTAGCGTTTCTTCTCTAAACGAATTTGCATTCCGGTCGCTGCCAGCATCTGCCGTGCCGTGCCGAAGCGGAGCATGGATTTTTCACGAAGTTAATCCGCGCTCGGCAGATCTCTGTCGTTTGTTCCCTGATAAAAATGCTCTGCCAGCAATGCTTACGTAACGCGCGAGTAAATGCAGGGCACGTAATAAACGCAATACACTCTTTATAAAAATGTCTATCGTCGGATCGTACAATTAAAGTAAAAAATTCTCGCGGTTCGAGGAGAGCGAAGAAAAATTTATGAGCAACGGTTTATGGAGGAGAACGGAAAACCGCTTCTAAAGATGTTAAGAGAATCAATATGTCAGTTATTAAAACTGTCGTGCTTCAATGATAATTTATTGGAAAAAAGAATTCGCCTTCAGTTTGAGCAACACAATCAGTCATTGTCAGCAACGAGAAAACTAATCTCAAAGACTCCCTGCAAAACAATAGTCGAGCCAGTTGGCGGAAAGCAAAACAGAGCCGGCGTACATCGTCCTGCGTGAAACGGTCGAGTGTTTTGCCGTGTGTGTATTAAAGGACAGTTCGTTAGGGTCTCTTCTGTTCAGTGTTCTCCCGAAGGACTAAGTAGTTCATTAACTTCGTTTATCTCGCTCTCGATACTGACCGCCTCGATTTCTTCGGCCGCGTGCGAATGAGTGAGTGATGCGATTAAAATAATCTTGATGACGAAATCGTTGTATATATAATAAATATAATAAATATTTCTTTATAAAAAACTTTATGCAGATAAAAATAAATGTATACGCGCGAATGTATGCAATTTGCACTTTATCAAATTGTACTAAAGTAACTCGATCCGTTTAATCTACATATATTTTCTCCTGAGAAAATATACCTCATTCCTTAAGTGACAGTGTAATTTGTTATCATCTTATCAACTGCGAAACGCTAGCATTAAAAAAGTGCTTAATCTACTAAGAAGAGGCTATGACGAGATTAAGTATACCGTGATTAAGCATACCGGATTTATAGCGACCGTGTCATAATGATAGTCGATTAATCTCCCTTCTCTGCCCCCGAGAGCAACTCGTTATCTTGCTTCCCTCGTTCTCTCGAGTCACCAAATTTTTTCCCTCGGTTCTCCTACTAATTCGCTTCCGAATTCCGCATCAATGAACCTCGAAACTCGACAAATTTCCGCTTCGCCGAATATTCTTGGAATTCTTGCAAGATTTTACGCGGATTTACCTTCTATTCGCCGCCCTTTTGTTTTCCTCGATCTCTTTTATCGGTCTTAAAAAAAACGCATTCGGGTTTTGCGGTCAGTTAATTATAAATAGATCGATTCTCGTCCATTGACGGCTTGTTTGAACGTCGAAGTCGTTGCCAAGAGGAACGTGACCCAATATCTGAAACTGGGCCTCCGTGAGTAAGTACTCATCAAATTTCGCAAGACACAACGGCCTTCTTGTAACCGCAATGTTTATCTAACTGGTCCACCCCGGAAGGAAGTCTCTTTTTTCACCATCCATCACGTTTGCGCGAAATTATATCTTATGTAACTCGATCTTGTCGCGAATCATTGGTCTTCTCATTGCACGAATAATTTCCCTTGAGAGCCATTTACAAAGAAAACTGCCAGAAATTGCTTCTGAGTACTGTTAGTACATGTATAGTTATTTATACATTATCATATATATATTATATGCTATGCGCGTATATTTTTACAACAATTCTTATCCTAAAATGAAAAATTTTAATAGATTAAATAAAAAATATTTTTTTTTTTAATAAAATTACACAAATAAAAGTTTAAAAAATATTCTCTTAAAAAAATGTTTCAAAGATATTTCTAAAATTTTGTTTTATGTTATTTTGCAGTGTGATCGATTTTTCATTAATCATTTATTATCTCTCTTTCTTTCTTTTAAAAGTTAGAAATATTCTTTGAATTTAAGTCATTTAGCACGTACGAAAATGTATTATTATTTTCATTTCGAGTTGTCCACGCGTTCGCGAATTTGTCCGTCTGAAATTTGCGAGGGTTAGCGTTATTCGCTTTGTTGAGCAATAACATCTCGTATGGGACAACGCGTTAATTCGGTGATGAGCGAAGCGATAGGCGAACATCGCTGACAGTAGCGAGTCAACAGACCGAAGGAAAAAAAAGAGATCATCGGCAATGCAACAGTGGTGGTCAGTGCAACGACCGTGCAGAAACGCGCGCGCACATGCAGCCGCAAATGACATCAGGATAATTTTCCAGCTCGAAAATCACGGGGCACACGAGGCAGCCACCGTGAACGCGCAACGTGCCGCTGACACTTCAACAAGTGGATACACGCGCACGTGTCGCCGACAGTTTTGACATGTGTGCGTGTGCATGCGTGATGTGTATGCGCGCGCGCGCAAGAGAGAGAGAAAGAGAGACGCGAATACGGAGAAAAAGTGTGAACGATGCGAGAGTGCAAGTTCATCGAACCGCATTGATCATGAAAAGTCAGGGCCGTTGATATACATGCTTACCGCGGCTTACCGCGCGCGTTTATATATTTTCAGCTGCCACCCACGCCACCGACCCGCGAAAAGTCGGGAGATACCGTTGGTTACGCGCGGTTAGTTAGCGTTTTCCGGTGTATTATTGTTGTGCGAGTTTATCTCCGCGCATTAGGAATGACGCGAATTGAAACGAACGTTACGAGGTACACGGCACGAGTTAAAAACGCGATATTATGGAAACCATTTTTAAGAAGGAATGTGTTAACGCGCGCTTTTTTATCGCTTGCGTGTTTTGCCACAATTGTTTTCACGAATATTATTTGAAATCGTTAATGCAAAACCGACCTGATTTGCAATTCGATTTGATCGAATAAAATATGAATATAAGAATATAAGAACCAATACATAAATCGATTGCATGCGAATTTTTCCAAATTCTTACATTATGACTCTGCGTAACTAAAGTTGTTATCAATTTATCTCGTGCCGCGTGTCATAAATCGGCACGTCCAACTGCGAGCGTAGATAATTACGCGTGGCGAGATCCAGACGGTGGATAAGTTCTCGATTGAGAAGAGAACTCCATGAAAATAACGTGCAAAGAAACATGACGAGAAACGGAGCGGTGGGGAGAGGGGAGAACAGGCGAAAAAGAAACAAAACAGAAAAGAGAGTGGAACCACAAGTACCGAGAACGAGACCCGTTATAGTGACCGTGTTGCATCGCATTAACCAGTCGACCGAGTGATCCTGATCCAATCTCCCGTGCATTCGGTTCTCCCGACGAGCAAAGCTTTCATCGTGAACAGCAATCTAGGCAATCTCGCTAGTAATCAGAGTACTTATGCATCTTTCGGTTATAAATCATGACGCATAATTAATGGGTTAATTGGCTCTACGAAAGTGATATATTTTTGTCCAGAAATATTCTACGGAAACACCAAGCATGAAACGCATACTTACGGTTAAACGTTGCAGAAACAATAGCTAATTCCTACGTACGATTCGAAAGGAATTCCGAATTATCGGGTGATTGAAGCAAATTGCAACGGAAAGTCTAGAAAGATTGAGATGCGCTTATTTATCTGCGACCCTCGCTTTATTTACCTCGTAAACGTATAAAATGCGAGTTTAGCGATTTGGATACTGCTTTAATCTCAGCGATTATGCGAACGATGTGAGCATAAATGAGGATACAATTGCATTTGTGATTTGTACGTCCTCTCGCGCGATCCAGTACTTTTTATAATTACGTATGGATGAATGGTCTTTAATTAGCCCCAACGTGCCGTAGGCAAGAAACGTACAGAATTTCCCTGAAATTTAGTTCAATTATTATAATCGTTCGCTTGCCTACGGACGATTTATCCGCATTGTATAATTATTTCGGACTGTAATGAGGCGACACGTTAATTAGAATTTATTCCGCCATTATCGCATATCGATATTCGTCGGAATAATTGGGTATTTTGTTATTTTAGAATAAAAGAGACATTAGTTAAACCCGTCCAAATCGCTGAGATTAAAGCAGTATACAGGCTACACCAAATCACGACTCACCTGAACGTCCACCAGATGTTGAAGCACATCGTGTTCAACCAGAAGAAAGCAGCCAGGAAGAAGAAGTGCGCCATGATTGCTGAAACATAACGAGACAGCCTCGTTAGCTTTACGAATATTTAAATAGGTTTAGGAGATTTACTTTTCTTCCTTATATATAAGAATATTGTGAGACGTCAAACATTTTACCTTTACAATTTAATTAATTTTAATTATTAATTTATTGATTTATATAAAAAGAAAAATCAAGTTGACAGTATTGATCGTTTCTTCGAACACATTCGCAAGTCTAATAGTGAATTATTTATTTTGTGTGTGTGTGTGTAATTCTTTAATAATTTATCATACTCTTAACATATTCCAGACATTTTGTAACGGATAAACGGAGCTCGTCGAACAAAGACGCCGTCGGTTTTCAGTACCTCGATGCGTCCTTAAAGATTTATAAACCGTGGATACGAGAAAGGGCGAATTTCGAGGGTGCGACATGCAAGCAAAGGGTCGGACAAAAACTTTGGAGAGAGACAGCTTTTGTGAGGATCTGCTTGAAAAGTCGCCGAGAGGGTGCGACTGGTGTCTTATAAATTTTTGAGAATGACGCCCGCATTTATCCTTAGAATCTGCGCGTCTGCTCCTAATGAAGACGAAAATTACGCGGAATGATAATCTTCGCCGTATAAAAACATCATTTTCTAACAGTGTTATTCAATGTACTTGATGAAAATCAAAAATATATAAACAGTAGCAACAATTTATCATTGACAATATGTTTCGCATATATGTACAGATATGAACGCAATGTTTCTAACCTTCTAATTTAAACTTTCTAATTTAAATTGTAATAAAATAAATGTTAAACAAAAATAATGAAATAGAAAATAGATGAAATTTATACAAACAGTATCATATCTATATATCTACTAAAAAGAGTTATTAACTTGTTCTCTTCTGTATCATTAAAAAATAAAAATTAATAATTATTTTTTTTAATAAATAAAATCTATTCTTTCTTTCTCGCTTCTTAGCTCGCTCTTTAACTTTTAATAAATTTTGAACTTTTATTATTTTCAACTTTTATTTCTTTAAAATTTGTCGAAGTATACTAAATTACAAAAGCACGACAGCGATAGAAAGATCCTAATATAGCAAGAGAAATGAAACATTGTTTCGATATTTGCGCGGCTCGCGTATTGATAAATTTTTAACAGCGTCGCGTGCGCTTGGCCCTTAGAATACATAACAATGAACGCAGAACGTAAGCCGTGAGAGAATGCAGGCATTAATTTCTAAAAACGCAATCGACAGCCATACATAACGACAGCAATAACGAATGTGACAATGCTGGCTCGCGCTTAGACCTTGTCAAACATTCCTTTGCAAATAGGCACTTCATTTTTAATAAGCGCGGATGAATGCGCGACCGAATATATCTCATCCGCATGGCAGGGTGAAATGTATGTTGTAATTAAAACAAAGGCGACGTCGATCGTTGATTGTTAAATCATTACATTACCGTCCATTAATGATCAAAATGTTACAGTTTAATTTTTCAAAGTTTAATTACACAAGGGCACTTCACGAAATATAAAATATTCGCGATGAAATTGGCTGTAATAAAATACCCATGTATGCACGCAAACGTTTTTAATTCGCTGGGTCCATGGGATAAAATTTTGAAACCGTCTGGAAACGTCAGCACTTATTTTTAATTATGTAATCACACTTTTTCACACGAATATTACCGTGCGCAAATTTGATTTCACGATTTGTATGATCGTAGCTGTCTGGCGAATAAACGCATCGACAAGCGATCGATAAGAAAAGACAAGCGATATTAATCTCCTTGCGATAAAATACCAATTAATATCGAGATTTATTGACACTTTCTATTTCGCGCAATGCACATATCGCAATGTAATGGTACGTACCTGAGGCTTGTACGAAGGCATAACGCATGCAAAAGACTTATTAACAGACCAAGTTCTTTGCATTCACTCTGTGCATGCGCTTATAGTTATGCTTATTATTTGAAGGTCGCGTTACATCGCATTCGCGATGCAATTCTATCTAAACATGTTCCGTCAGATCATAACATTCGATATCTTAGTGAGAATGATGCTTTGCAAAATGTTCAGTGCAATATGTGGATTATTATATTATTTGGAATTTTATTTAGTATATATCGTGGAATGCAATTTGATTGTATGGACTTACGCGTTAAATATCCATGATATCAATGAAAAGTGTTATATAATAGCAGAATAGTGAATATTACGAAAAATTTCAATATAAATGTGAAATTTAACATACGCGCGAGGAAGAGACGAGTTCTAATAATATCAAATGCGATTTAAAAACGTACAGAAATTAATAATTTCGTAATTAGACTTAAATTATTAAAACACTGACATATAGATAGGAATTATAAGTGTTGCGTTATAGCGAGCAGAAAATAGAATATTGAATATATTTATTTCCGTGACATCGTTAAGATCAATACGTTCGCATTGTTTTATGATATCATGAAATTTTCCATCGTTCTCTTATAATTTATACATGTTAGTTGCCACAATTTAATTCTTACGTTATATTTAATACACCATCCTCTAAATAATATTCGGTTATTCATACTATCGAGCATAATTTATACGAGAATATACACGAAATTTCTGAGCCACCCTCGTACATGAAAATTCGATACTTTGAATTATTGAAATAGTATGCCGAAATAGTATATTGAATAGTATCAGATTGTTTCGGAGGGTACTACACGGATAAAAAACACGGGGAGGAAAAAAGAACGGAAAGAGGTATGTGCAACTGAACGCGCGAAACATTTTGCATTTATCGCATATTCGCATCGTGGCGAACGCTACAAGCGTGAACGCCCCCGTTCATCGTGAACTCGTCGCGGAATTCGGCATGCTTCAAAATTGCATCGTGGCGCGTTCCGCGTTTCAATGATTTTTCAGTCGATGCTGACGGTCGAAGGCCGCGTCGGAGCGATGCACGCGTCGCGAACGCATTGGTGAGCGGTTACTCGCGCGCTTTCCGCGAGACAATAAGCGCAGGGGGAAATGCCGTTTCGCAATAAAAAGAATCCAGCTTACCGTTATCGTCGCCGCTGGAATTCCCTACCTTTATACGTGACTTCGCGTATCGTGATACATCCGCTATATCCGCGTCGCCGTAATGGGATACGCAATGCGTGCCTCTGCGAATTAGAAATGTTCAAGCACGCAAGGACTATAAAGGAGGAGGATACCGATTCTCCGCTAGATCTCTCAACGTAACAACAAAAAACGCTTGTCGATTTGCTCAATTCCGATGTGAAAGTAATTATTTCACATTTCTACAGCGAATAATTCAATTGACGAGTCATCGAGGATGACGTCGATGATTCAAAGTTTTCTCAAATAATTATCATATATTAACATACATTACGTGTGGGGTGTATTTTACACAACATTAGATCTAATTTTTATTTTCTTTGATGATTTACAATTAAATAAAGATTGATATCTAATATTTTATATATGTATCTTCCAAAAATTAGTGTAAAAGTTTTTCTTTAATTGCGAAGCAATTTGTGTAGCATTCAATCAATGTAAAAACATTTTACTCTGTGAATTTAATAGATTTTTCAGGCAGGGATGTATTTTAGATCCCATGCGAGTAACAGAGTTAATATTTATTTTAACTCGTTCTATTTCTTGGGTATCTGTGTAAATGAAGGAGCTTTTACGTTGTCAAATTACTGGACCGTTGCATGTGAAGTGTCGGATTCCGAAAGAGATATTATAAGAATCCGTAAGAGAAAGTTGGAAATCGTAGTTGATACGATTAAATATGTCAGCAAGTAATCTCTTGTCAGAAGAGCACTCACGGTACGCGAAGTAACACTCTCTTTGAGTCGAGAAAAAGAGAAAAACCGAGAATATCGACGAAAGAGATTGTGGGTCAGCAACACTCGCCGCTACGTTCCACTTTCTCCTTTCTTCGGTTTTCGTAGATGGAAGGTCCACGACCTCGTAACCGGTTTCAGTTGCGCGACTATTATTTCAACGAAAATTGTAAAAGCTTTCTTATTTTCTAAAAGTTTAGAGTTCTTACAAATTAT
Organism: Temnothorax curvispinosus; assembly: GCF_003070985.1. Classification (NCBI taxonomy): domain Eukaryota; kingdom Metazoa; phylum Arthropoda; class Insecta; order Hymenoptera; family Formicidae; genus Temnothorax; species Temnothorax curvispinosus. The sequence continues at coordinate 66,165 of NW_020218367.1, read as the reverse complement.
ATTAAGGCTTTCGGAGTTCCTTAAAGATAATATCGTTTTTTAAATGCATTTGAAAAAACACAGATGAAACACGAGCGACAATGATCTCCGGGGCCTACAGTTACACGGTCAGCCGCGCCAATTTGTAAGAACGAATGGTTAAACGCAGATCATGATAGGAAAAACATCCCTGTGCCCCGGTGGAATCTGCGTAATCGATTCTTCATGCAAATGAGAGCCGCTGCGCGCCATTACAACGCGGAGAAGCCGGACTCGCACGGGTGTACGCACTAATCGATTCTCGCGATCGGAACGAGACGAGAGAAGCGAAGCTTTGCGAGGGATTACTACGATTATCCGAATAATTACCTCCTGAGCTTCGGGAACGGGGCGGCAAATAAAGCCGACCTCGATCGTCGCGTCGGCTAAATTCGTATTCCATCTGCGCATTCGGTTATACCGGCCGACATTTGTGTGGATAATGAACTTTGCGTTTCCATCGTAAGTCGAAAGCTCTATTAATAATCAACCGATAATTAAATAAGTAAATAAGATTCAGCAAAACAATAAATAATAGAGCATTAAGTTATCAGTGAAAAAAAAACCCAGTAGGTTACTCTTTATACTCAGATTTTCAATTTCGTGAAATCATTACCCTTCTCGTTACTTTTTGATATGTCAACGCTCATTCAACGCAAAGATCCGGTTAGTTTTCAATTTCGTTTAATCCGAGTCGCGTCGCTTCCGATTCATACCGACGGACGTTAATAAAAGAAATGAATTGGCTGATCGCCACGCTCCGATAAATAGCGAATTGTTCGTTTTTCCGTTTACGCGGCTATTAGATATGGTTTATTGTGGAGAATTCCAGCAATGTTCCGGACGCTCGCGTTATCTTCTGGAAGATCGTGAATGATAGTCGGATGGAATTGAAACGCGGCAGACAAAGACAGACAAAGACAGGCCCTGTGTATATGTGTGTGTAGAACATTTTAATAATGTCGATAAGTTCAGATTTTCACGTTAAAGACGCGGTTAGTACACCCATTTGTTGTAACGCAAAACACTTTTGATAACGAGACGGATGGCAATATAAAAAATATTTAAAGAACATAAAAGTAAAACTCGTACTTAAATTGCATTAGAGATCCTAAATATTAATTTCGCACACTCTCTTTTATCCAAAGATAATGCACAAAAAGCTACAGAATAAATTTACGCCTTTGATACATTTGAATATCGAAGGAAAACAGGTAATGCGAAAGATTCGCCTCTATATTCATCTCTTTGCCGTACCTGCAGCATCGAGACCTACCGTGAAATTACCGTAAATATATCGCTTTCTACGAGCCCTTTCGAGAGGCAAGAATTTTTTAAATATTAGCGGAAGACGATTAAGACCATCGGACGATAATTGTAATTTTCGATAAAACCGCAGTCTCTGGTGAAGTATATTGTAACGTTCTGCACCATGCCACCCATTAACAATGAGCCCTTTATAACTATTAACTGTTACGCCTTACGAAAAATGTAGACGCAGAACAAACGCGCGCGGGAGCAGTGCACTGCATAAATAAGCGAATCACTGTTTCGTCTTTTCTCAAGCGTGACCGATGATGCAAGTGTATACTTGTGACTCAAAAGTGTGGAAAGCTAATTTTATAACTAGTAGTGATATCATAGTTGATATCAGAGATTTGTTCCTAATCCAGTGATAGATTCGGGAAGATTACTGTTATCAACTAGTATACTAATATTTTTCCATGGATGCTTCAGGGAATTGAATCTTCCGCTTTCTTCGAAAACTTTTTTCTTTGTTGAGAGAGAGAAAGAGAGAGAGAGAGAGAGAGAGAGGGAGAGAGGGGGGGCAACATAGGGCCTCGAAACGCCGTAATCTTTACTCTACCTTTATCTATTATAAACCCAAGAGATATCTTTCGCTGAATTCGGAAACACGCACTGAGAGTAAGCCGAGCTAATATCAGTTGTTAAAGTCTTTTATAATAGAATTTACGATAACCATTTTCTTTAGGTTACTCGTCACATCACCGCATATACGAAGTAAAAAGCAGACGTTTATTTTTTATTCCGTTTTTTATTACATTAACGCCAAATAAATTCGCAATTAGGTATTTCTTCTTTTATTTGCTATGTAAACGTCTTCGTTTGAGTCAATAAAGTTCCATTAATGATAGATGGACATAAGAAATCGTCGCGTACTTTCTTGTCGAATATACTCGGCTGTACTCGGCTATAAATAGGGAGGGAGAATCGCTCATAAAAAGTCAATGAGTCTCGCGTTCTGTCTCGTTCTGTCTGCGCGAATATGCACTTTCTTTCTCTCACTTTCTCTCTGCCTTATGTGCGTGTTTAAGCGTACGCACACTCTGTGCGCTCACACATCGCTTTAATATGGCAAGCCGTGCTTTGGTTCCCCGCGATATCCATATGCGGTTAATGGCAATGGAAGAATCTCTTTTTGCACGGTAGTCTGTATCGATAGCGCAGTGCACTCGCCTCTTTATGCGGGATGTGTTTTAGCAGGGATTTTTTCATTACTCGCCCTTACGAACCTCGCGAAATACGAGGCGGTTTGGGATGCGGTATTTGCCCGCTGCATATGAAATGTCTCATTTCCGGAGTTTGAATTTCGTAAAAGGTTTTTCGCATATATCGAAGTAGATTATTTATTTTACTGGAATGCGTGTCTTTTTTTCTTCGGAAAGGTTGCTTAAGAAGTCTCTTTAGGAAAAATGTCAAGAAATATAATTTGAATTAAAACGAAATATCTCGATGCTTGAAATTGAAAACAAATTTTTATCTCACGTGTATCAACCTCCGATAATATTCCGTTCGTGAAATCGCATGGCATATATGTATATCTTTTAGTATCGTTGAATTTATTCAGTTCGTTTTATTATGTTGTTATTAAAACGTTTAATGTTTAGTATACATAACTTGCTTCGTACCCGATACATTTCACGTTAAAAACATAAAACAATTTTCTCGTTCGAAAATTGTTTCCTAACGTTCTACAGTTAGAATATGTGTGTGGTCATTATGTACAAAACAAAAATATAATCTTAAGACTTTAATGGGGCGTTTAATAGTGAAATTACACGGAATCAAGCTTAATACTAGTTATTCTCGTACGAAAGGCTATATTATAGTTATCGTTGCAATTTGATACGCCGTTCTTGCGCGCATCTTTATGAATGCCTTTTCGGGATGTCTCGCCTAAAGCTCCCCGTTTTTGCGCCGTCGTTCGCAAACTCACACGACGCCACGACCGTTTTGTCTCGGGTCCGCACAACAAATCGCGGCGCGCCGTTTTTATTTGCGGAGGACGCGCGCGGTGATTAAAGAGCGGCACGATAGTGGCAGGAAATAATCCCTTTGTAAAAAGGGAGGACGAGTTTGCGTACGTTGTGCATTGTATACGTTGTACACTGTACGTGGGTACAAAGTAATTACGCGAGAGACGCAATCTGGAACGCGTAAGTAAGGGAACACACGCCTTTTTTATCGCGCGTCCCATGCAAGTTTCAGGCGCGAGATGCCAGTCCGATTAAATCAGAAAGAAAGAAAGAGAGAGAGAGAGAGAGAGAGAGAGAGAGAGAGAAAGCATTGATAAAGTATACAAACGGTGGAAAAACGCAAGGTAAAAGGATTAACTCTTATATCTCGCTTAAATTAATTTAGATTGGTTGAATATTAACACATACCAAAAGAGTGTATTTACAGATTATGGGGAGACACACAAGTGCTTTTGTTTTAACGAGAATTGAAACTGCCTGTTTGCAAAATATGAAACGTACAAATTGTAAAAAAAAAAACGCTATTTTATTCAACCGTATGCTTTCCCTTCAAATAAAGCTTCGAATATGACGCAATTATCTATACGTATTACTGTTCCTATACATTGCATCAACACATTAAGATTGCGATTGCGATTTCATCCGCCAGCATCGCGTAATTGGTAGCAGTAAATCCGCCCATCGCAGCATCGGTTATCTCGAGATGACCGAGCCACAGAACATCTATTACATTTGCAGAACGACAAAGCTGTAATCATCAGATTGTCGACGGGGCACCATCATCGTGTCGAGACTTCATCGAGAGCAGAAAGAAGGGGGAGGCTTAGGGGTCCCCATGGCGCCATGGGACCTCTATCAGAGTTTCCTCCCTCCCTCACCGCTCTTTCTCTCTCATCATTGCGCCTCATTTCTTCCGACGACGACGTGATACGTCCCAGTCACGTAACCCTAAATTGCTCAATTATTTTCCAATCGTTGTCGCAACCGATCACGTTTGCAGCGGTGTGTGTCCCGGAAGCATCCGTATCGAGTCGGAACCTACGCCAGACATTACGTCTGGCATCTTCACGAATTGAATCGGTGGATCCGACCGGAAAATACGCGCGACTGCTCTTTTCAAGAGTTTCTACAATAGACAATTCTGCCCGAGAGATAGAATCTCGTCTATCTCTTGTTTGTTTATTAGCCTTCGTTGAGAGTCGTAGAAAAAGAGCGTGTGTACCTTTGGGCAAAACGGGTAAATACGTAACTTCATGCCGTTACAATTTTCCACAATTCTCGCTGTCTTTTCTCCACCTGTTTTCCAGATTACCGTGCTTCCAAATGATTGTCGAATACACTTCCGAGATTCATACATAAATGTCTCTGTGCGCGTGATGTGTTTACATTTCTTCAGACAATTTATCCGAGTGCGAGGTAGGTAAGTAGCCTCGGATCCGAGCCTCTGAACATTAAATTGCGAATACTTGGTAGAGGATTTTCCGGGATGCTTGATTTAGGCGCGAGATCGTCAGGGGAGACATTATGCGGCGCGCCGTAACTTTGTAGGACCGGTTTTTCACGGTACGTTAGACCGAAATGGAAATAAATAACAAGCAGCGGCAACGGTAGCGACGATTACTGCCGCAAGCCCGGGCAATCAGTTTTTCCGGCCGCCGTGGAACATCGCCGTCGTGGCGGAAGAGCAAAGTACACACAGAGTAGACGGAGGCACCTCCGGCCGCCGCCGAGTCGTGCCGGAGGGAAGAATTATTTCTCTTCGTTCCATCGCTTCCTAACCTCGTTACGGAATGAAAAGAAAGCTCTCGTCGGCGTGTTCAAGTTTGGCCGGTGACCGGAATCACACCGACGAAGACAAACACGCGATCGTTTTCGTCCCTCTTTCTCTCTCTCTTTCTTCCTGTTTCTCCTCCTATTTTTTCGTCCGCCCGTTTGGCGCGCGGCGCCGTCCTCGTACCCCGCAAAACAGGTTTGGTGGATGGTGAGTCGGGAAAAACGCGGTTACACACCCTATTCCGTGCGGTAACTTCTCTCTCTGCGTATTTCCGATTCGTCCCGCCGCCGTATGGCGATATCGCCTAACGAAGCATTTTCTCGCGTTGTCGTAGTGCACCAACTATATCGAGTAATTCTATCGCATCGCGATATAGAAAATCGATCCGTCGCGTGGAAGTTTGCGGGATTTATGTGACTTCGTCGCTTTAAACGATAGTTTATCTACCTCCAAGCTGTTTCGAAAACAAATACAATATAAATTTATTTGGTTTATTTAAAAAGTATATATATATACATATCATATATTCTATTATACTCTATTTCCCATTTTTTGTAATGAAAATATCCAATATTGAAATATATATTTTGATTTTTCATTTTTGGCACCTAATTCTCAGATGCATTCATAAAGTAAACTGTTCTATGATAGATATTGATTTGAGGCATAAACTCGTTCTTCCCTCGATGATGAACGCATCACTTAGCTCGGCTTCGAACGCCGCGCGACGTTCCGGAGTCACGGGCGAAGTGAGATTAACGCGTATGTTACGCGGCGACGAAATCGTCAAATAATTCTTCGCCGGGAGGCTTTCATGGTACGGGACGGCAGCCGCCGACACATTTATCGCGCGGCCCAGAAATAATTAAATTTCCAAAACTAATTACGGCTCGTTGCAATTATAACTCGGGCGACATTCATCCGTGAATCGCCACACTATCATACACCCTCGTCGACCAGCGCCCGGGTTCAGGGAGGCTGGAAAGCTCGCAGGCGAAATGGGGGCGAACCGTTCCGGTGTCTCACCCTACACAGCGACTGCCACCCTTCATCGGCAAAATCCACCCGGCAACGTGTTTCGGACGGCGGAGGTGGATCGTGTTTGCGCGGTGTGTTTTCCATTTTCCACGCCCGGTAGAATCCACCGTGTGCAGCGGTGGTCCTTTTGTTGGAATTAGCACTGAGAGTCGAAAGAGAAAGAGAAAGAGAGAGAGAGAGAGAGAGGAGAATAGAGAGGGAAAGATATGGGAATATTGCGCAGGGAATGTTTTCAAGTACAATGCGCACTGCTTGTTTTCTCATTCATCATGATTTATACGAGTCGTGAACAGCGATGCGGAGACACGAGGAGGAGATAGCTAGATAAAAACACGATCTTGTGCTAGCGGTTGCACCGAGCAACCCGAGGAGAGGCGGGATAGAAAGATATTTGTTTCTGGAAAAGTATTCTTTATGTCGCGTGTCAAGAGCGTATTATTTTCGTGGAGAAGTGTAGCATGTCCTAAAAGTCAAGAGAAGTTACGTCTGAGCAAAATATACTGTGTACTTCCGGGACAGAGCGAGAGATACATCGTATTAACAAATATAGGAGAAGCTAATAACAATATAATAATAATTAACTAGTCAATAATATAATAATAGAATTATATTAATTGTGGAGTTAATTATTGATTCAATTATTATGGAATTTAATTAGGTAAATATGCATTTTATCTGATAAATAGCTATTAATGTTATTTGTCTAGTAACCAAAATTATGATCTTATCCAATAAAAGCATAATACTGCATATTTTAATTAATTCTGGAAAGTTTTGACCACAATAGAAATATAAAATATAAAATCTTTAAAAATATACAAAATTAATTGTTATTAAACACTGTATGGCATAGAAAAATTTCTTATTAATTTTTACCTTTTTAAACCAAAGTATTTAGGGCAAGCAAACGAATCTATACAATTAAATACTCCCTATAGACTAAGCCTATTTCCCAGTTCGTAAGTTTTACGACGAAGAACCTTTCGTTAAGATTGGCTTTTAAACACAGAGCGTACTGGAACAGAGAGCTCCGAAAGAGGGGAGAAAGGAGGGAAGAGCGCGCGAAGCAGCTGGGGTTAATTTAAGTCACGTTGTACAGAGTCGAAGGAAGTAGTACTACGGTGTTTACGTGTACGACCCTATGGCGCCACCAAGGGTGAGTGTCAAGGGTTGAAACGTCAGCCAGTTAAGGGCGCCTCGATTTGCATGAGGGGAGAGCATCTCGGAATTAGATTGCGCGGGTTGACCCGTCGTTTATCTTTTTCTTTCCCGGATAGTACATCTAATTGCCCTGAGGGATGACACGCCTCCCCTTGTTGGGTACGTGCGAGCTAACGTTATTGCTGCGCCGCACTTTGTCGACAGTAACGCGATATGAAAGAGTAAACGCATATTTATTTCAATGTGAAAGCCCGTTTATAATTAAATGTCAGTATAATACGTGTAGTTTCAAACACATTTGTTTGTTCACTCTCCAATGAGAACATTGGAGATTTGCACGAACTTCTCTCAATGTAATATAAATTTAAAAAACGGCGAATTTCATATAAAATCATACGTCATTATATAACAACAATAATATCCAATCAACGTCATGATAGGGTGACTGAAAATATGACTTTTTGCTCGATAAAACTCGATAAGATTAGTATCTCATAAGTATGGCACGCATTTATTTAAACTTTTATCGCACGCGACGTTCTCGTGAATGAATACAAGCGTAACAGAAAGAGCCTAGATAATAAAAACTCGCTCGAGGGAGTAAAAAAGTTTCCCCCCTCTCTCTCCCTCTCTTTTAAATCCATGCCGTGCAAAGAGAGAATGTTAATGCGCCGGTAACACGCGGCCTTAGCGTTGCTCATTTAAGTTAAACACGACGAAACGGCATCGTCGCTCGAAGTAATTGGATCACAGTGGCTTTATTATACCGCCTTGGATTTTAATTGGAATCGGACTCGACGCGTGTTGCGGACCCTCCCCGAGCTCTCGGTAGGACCGCGCGCAACATTACGCGCTTAATGAATTACGAAAGTTGGCGACAGTCTCATGAGGCAAGCGATCGGTCAACAAGGAAATTGAATGCGCGGAAAGCTCACGCGCTTTAACTTGCTCGCGAAAATTTGCTCGCAGCTGCAAAACACACGATTGCAAAGAGGCGGATAAATTTATCTGACAATGAATTGCATCGTTCGTTGATTACGATCGCTACCGCGATGCGAGATGGGTATCTCCGCCTTTTTATCTCTCGGAAAAAGAGAGAGCGCATCTAGTGATTTACGCGGCGCCACCGGGGAGGTTTTGTCGGAGCGCAATGTAACGCTGATAATTCCGCGGGAGTAATGCCAGTAACGGCAGCGCCGTTCGCGCCAAAAACCATTTCAGAACGAAGAGGAATTATACGTCGGACTGTCGAGAAAGCAGCGACGACGACAGATGAGAGGCTGATAAATAGTTATGAAGAACGAGGATGGAAAACTCGCGCGAGGACAAATTAAACGAGGAAAGAGAGGATGAATGTAAAATACGTCAAGTTTTATGATTCACACGATATTTTATCTCACAATATGTTACAATGTTGATTATTAAACACTGCAGATTAAACAGGATCTACTTATTGAAGTTTATAAAAAAAAAAACATTTCGAAAATATTTCATCTTTACGATAAATATATATATAACGATAGAGATATAATATCTGGCATTACATATATATATAGTATGATTAGCCACCATTAAACACACATTTTTTAGATTTTGACACATATAGACTTTTTTAATTTTCTTGTTTCTTTTCTAGAAGAGAACACAAAATTTTATATTGTATGTTTATTCATGCCTCTCTATAAGAGATTTAACTTTTTGTAGTAGGTGAAAAGATTACTTTGTAAAGCTAATGATTTCTTTTAATTTACGACACTCAATTATGGCTGTTAGTCCGTGGCGGATTGCCGGGTCAGAAACCGGCGACGACAGGCGAGAGGCTGATAAATAGTCATCGAAAATTGCGGGAGGGTTGGAAAACGAGACGCCGACGCGACGAACGAGCGAAAAGGGGGAATTTAGAATACATATATACGCACAGTGCGTATGATCTATGACACGCGATATCGGCACGGCCGATTCGTTACAACATTAATAATTATCGACGATTCGGCCACATGCAACCGCGACCCCGCCTATAACGCGCGATACGACACATATAAAATGCGACCGGCGGAATGACTACCATTTCGAAATATCGCACAATCGTGGATCGTCGCTAAGCATAGTATCCATACGTATAAACCGATTTAATCAAGCACGCAATAAAACTGACGTATCGCGCGCGCGCCGGATTCGGAAATGCATAGCTGGCATAAATCCGGCACGGCGAGTACAAATGTGACTATTCGCATACGCGCAAGAAAAATGGCGCGTTTAATTGTAATTAGAATTTTACGAGCTGGCAGGTGACGATGAGCGTAAATAGCGCGTTAAAAATATAGCGCGACTCGCCGAAATAATGACGATATGTAATTAGCACGTATGAATATTTTAATTAATTTTGGAAGAAATAAGATAATAATATTGCATGTTAAATATTTGAATTTTACACTCCGTAATAATACTCTAATATAGGAGCTTTCCAGCAAGCGACACAAGTCGACTTGTGTCGCTTGCTGGAAAGCCCCCTATATGTACAAGAATTATACTTATTAATTCAGATAGCAATTGTAGTTTAGCAATTATAGATATTATAGTAGATTATAATACAAATGAAATTTTATAGTAATTAATATTTAACGTGCGACATTATAATATGATGCATTCTAATGAATAAACTATCTTAATTGTTTTTTAGGAAAAATGAAATACGATGGAGATAATAGTATTGCACGTTAATTTTATCGAACTTTATATTTATAATAATATTGCAATACTGTGTGAGAATTATACTTATTATAAATCCAGAAATTAAACGGGCGGTAAAAGAATAAATAAATTTAAGCCAGAAAAATCCGTAGCAATTAATATTAACGTGTCACGTTGTTACATATTCTAAGAGATATTTCTAACGTTACAAAACGCGTGGATGAAAAACACTTCGAACCGGTGAATTGCACTGCGTATGCGACGCAACGTTCCTTGCCTGGTCAAGATTTAATCGACCTGTCCTATTTTTTTCTTGTTTCGCGCTAATTAAGATTGGACAAGAAACAAAGTAGTCGTTATCTTCGCTGGCAGCGAGACGCAACGCAAGTTGTTGCGACGCCCGAAGGAATGCGTTTCGAACGTACGTGCAGAATGGTGCGCGTTCTGTGCGATCGTAGCGAAAACAAACGGTAGCTCTATATACACATCACATCGCCGTATTTGTACACCTCGACTCGCCCTAATTTACAAGGAGAACGGTATTTGCTTTCGCTTGTAAGCAACGCCTGCGTTACGACAACCGCGAAGATAACCGGACAATAAAGGTGGCGATGGGCCATGCTTTTCCGCCTGAAACACCCGTCAGCCACGCTGCATTGTTAGTCAATCGTCGTTCGTGAGATGGAGATACGCAAATGTGTCGGGTAATTTCGGCTCCCGTCGATGTTTAGTTTCCACGAGCCTCGGTAGACACGTTCGTGCAACCGCGAGTTTGACTCGAGCGAAATAACGCGTAAGTTATTATTCCCCTCATTCCCCAAACACAACATCGCTATTAATCCCAAATATTCTTCTACGTAGATACGTACACTCGACTCTAAAATATCATATTACGCAATTCTTTCCTTGAGCATTAAAACCTCGATTTAATCAAAGCGCAGATTTCATTGCCATCATCGTTATATAAAATTTATTGATCGAATTGAGAATCTCCATTACGCGGTCCATTTTTCGAGAACGTCCTCGGCTCCGAACCGCACGAAGTAGACGATGACCGGTGCTCGCTACGCGTGTAACGCTAATGAAACTTCGCGGTGAATCATGCTCTGGTGTAGTGCGTTTAAATATATCCCGACTGTCCCTGCGTGTCGCTTCCGTGGAACACGCGCGTGTATATTAAGACCGCCCAGTACGAATTCGCGACACAATACACGACTCGACAAATCGGCCGTCGGCCGTCGGTGAAGTAGACATTTTTATTCCCGTCCGTATCCCGAAAAGAACCGCTCCCGCCCTACGCAATGTCGCGGGGAAGACTTTTTACGATGGGTGACATAATCAAAGCAGCAGGGAGCCGAGTTGGGCGGTGCGCAACTTCAGATTGCTTCGGGAGAGAAGTGGTTTATTTGTTCGTTTGTATACATAGAATCATCTTTGTGTTGAAAGCTAATTTTCTCAGTTGATCAGGCGAACACGTGTATACCTATTCATGCATTTGTATTTAAGGTAACTTATGGTCGAAGAAATGATTTTGGATTATTTATCACCTCTCGTCATGCAAGATTATCGTCGTTCTTTTTTATATACAATACGTTATGATAAGAAAATGAAAATATAATGTCCTTTATTTTTATATATTCAAAAGAGAGATCATTTTAAAAAACCTACTTTATGATTAGCGGATTAAGATCGCGTCTAAAGATGAAGAGTTTATTGCGAGCACTGTCTCCAAGCTATGCTTATAAGATACTTTTCACCCACCGATTCTTTACCCGCTCTAGTTGCTTCGAGCTCCGCTCGAAATCGCTCGCCCGTTTCTCTGAGTCTTCGTCAACCGTCCATCGTCATTGCCGCGAAACTTTCGTCGTCTTTTTCACTTCCGCGCGCACGCGAATACAATCGGCCGCGAATTGAACGAGCAAAATTCTGTTGTATTTAGACGTAACGAGCGGAGGCCAATCAGAGCGTGGAAAGCGAGGTGGCAAGGCATAAGAGAGGGAATGAACACGAGTACAAATCGACTGAACGATGGAGAGACTCGTGGTTGCTAACTTGCTACTCGAGGCATCTCCACTTATATGGCATCTCGTCGGAACATTGCGCGGTACGCGAGGGCCCACAATGTGTCTCGAGTGTTGCTGAAATTGCTGGCGAATGACGTCGACGGAGTTGGCTGGCAACTGTGGAGTAGCCCGGACTCGCGTCGACCAAGCCTCAGACCCCTTCGCTAAACGGCCGCGTGACGAATTACCTAGGAAATAACCACCCAACCATCACCATCTCCTCCTTCTCCTCCTCCTCCTCCTCCTCTTCCACCAACGGCGAGCCGACATTCCGTAATTAATTTTCGGGACAGTGAGAATTTCGATACTCCTCCTTTTTCCCTCGCGCGAGATTGCGACGAGCGAGGAGTGGTCGAGGTCTCGTTGTAAATCGGCCTTCCTGCGACCTGCCGGGAATTAACGGACGTTTCATCGACGTCAACGCGGCCCGTTGTTGCGGAAAAAGAAGGGGTAAGCAAACGACGGTGACTCCCGAGACGTCAATTAGCGAGCGTCCTAAAAAATTCATTTCGGGAACTTACTGCGCTTGGGGACGAAACTTGTGCGAAAACATTTCTCTGATTTTTTACGGTGTGTAATGGGGAAAATTAAAATACGATGAGGGAATTGCGGTTTGGTAGGTACGCATGATTTTTTAATGCGCGCGTTGAACGGATGTTTGTTAAATTCTCGACTATCGCGGTAAATTTAAACTTGCTGTTGGAACGGATATATTTTATAATATAATGAATTAATATTATATTTTATTATATTCTTTAATATGTTGCTAAAAATGTTTCTTATAATATCTATATAACATAATTAAAAACATTTTAATTTCAAAAATATTGTATAATCAGATTTCCTTATTGGATATATTTTCTCTATTTATTTTATTTTTCTTTATTATATACTTTATCGCCTTGCCATTAATAATTTTTAAAAATATGCAGGTTCAGATTATAGCGCTCTAAAAATTGCTATAAAAATTCTATTCAAGTAATTCCAAATATTCTCAACTAATAATAAATCATATTCATTTATGTAGCTGAAAATGGCGCCTAACATGACAAGTATACAAATGCGCAACGAGTAATCGGTGACTCCATTGGAGTAGCAGTTGACAGGCGAAAGTGCGTTTTTATGCATCTCCATTTAGCTAAGAATAGCTATGGAAGTTCTGCAAACAAGACGATAAGTTAGTTGCGAAGAACACCGCCAACTCCGAGAACAACCAGCGGGAGGAAGAAACGTCGCGTCTCCAGCGGAGGAAAGTGTAGGCACCCCGCGTGGAAACAAAAGGGAGACAAAAGGGTTAGAACGAGAGAAATGGCGAAGAATATGTATCATATCGAGAGACTTCTCGCGCGATTGCACAATGGCGTAGCGTAACCACGGGTCCCTAGGATCGTCGTTCTGGCGCGGCGCCAAAAGGCCGGTCGGCTGAAGTTCGAATTTTCCGGTGGCACCGAGCACGAGATATAATAACACGTCGGCTGTCTGGCATACGAATTCCAGCGGCTTTCCAGAGATATGTACAAGTGGCACCATCAGACCCTCTCCCCCTGCGTTATATGCGCGTGTACGCGCGCGTGCACCGACGATGCGACATATACGCGCGTCGAGCTGGCGGTCGATCGTTCCAAGTCGAGAGTCCTCAAGGGTTAAGCCGCTTTCCAATGTTGCTCGCTCGTACACGAATACACCGGGACTATTAACCGGCGAGCCCCGCTCTCGTCTATGGGTCTCGTGAAAAATTCCGCCCGGAATTCCAAGCGAATGGGGAAACGGCACTGCGTGGCGCGGCACGGCGCGGCGCGGCGCGGCCGCGTCGGCCGGATTTCGAAGATTATCGTATACTCCAGAGCGCGGAGAGATCGACCCGCTACATAATAGCTGGTTGTTCGAAGAGGCGGTGTTATGTCTGTAAATCATACGTCATGCAATAAAACCGCCAGAAGATTGCCGGTCGGTGTATCTTGATCGCTCGAGAGTGGCGCTTGGCAGTTTTACAGAGCGTGGAATCGTAACATTTGTCAATTTTATGCGGGACGACGCGCCGACGCAGCTGTTTCGCATTAATATCGGGATGGAAAGTCTCTTTGATGGATGACACATCTGCGGGATGTCTATGTTAACGCGTTTGCGGCAGCATCGTTATTTAGAGAATGTTTGTAAACGCATAGTTGTAAAATTTAATAATGAACGCAGTGAATTAAAAAAATATATATATAAGAAGAAATTATTTGTCAAGCTGTAAGCAATGTTGCAAGAAAAACGATCCTCGTACAGTTCCTTTAGTCAAGTAATTAACGTGGAAAACTTACGAAGCTTGGATCAAGTATCCAACGATAGCACTTTAACTAGGAAATCTCTTAATTTAGTGACCGAGACAGCTACCTACATCAACCAACGCTCCAGCGTTGTTCCGGAAGAATGCCCTGAGCGAGGGATTAAGATCCCTCCACGGATAAATTAAGCACCCACACCGGCAGAAAGTCATTCCGGACGATAACTAAACATTGTTTGGCCCTCACTTTTTACGACTCTACCCACAACAATAAAATTCAAAGTTGTTTAGAAAACTCCGAAGGAAACCAGAATAGAGAGGAATCCAAGCGCTGGTAAACTAATTCGGACTGTTATAAATTGTATTTAAACGTAAACTGATTCCGAAAATCTATTTTTAATCTTTTTCATAATTTATAATGGCCATACAAGGACAAATTGCAGTTTATATGCACATCAATGCCTCATTAACATTGCAGATTAGATTGGTTGGATAAATAATTGGATCAGGTTGTCGCAACGTAAATCTCCATTACTCTATACACAAGTTTATCCCGTAATGCGAAAAATATTATCGTGATATACGATACAAAGGACGGAGGGCTGACTTCTTCGAGCTTATCCGACTCGGGCAAACGCTTGCATGCGGAAATGCAATTCTCCCGCTCAGAAACTGCGAGAGGCTTGCAAGATAGACTGGAAACTCGGCCAGCGAAAAAGTAATAATCGCGAGTGCGCGTGCGGTCAAAGCACGCATCCACGCGGACAGCAAGAGTCGTTCCGGAACAACGCTTTGGCCGAGAGTGCGTTATTTCGGATAGAATGCGAGACGCGTTCGGTCAGCGGACATGCTTCGAATGCAAACCGGCCTCGGGTTTCATCCGGATGGATAGCCGGACGGTGGTCGACGACAGGGGAGAGGGGAAGGGACAGAGAGGACGATGAGCAAGGGGCGCGGAGAACTCCCGACGGTGCTTTTCGTTGGCACCCGGTGTGCGCGCCCGCAGAAATGTCCCAATAGGCTCTCTCTCTCTCTCTCTCTCCTTCCCATAGGGAGAACTCGCGTGCGATTACGCAATTTCCGCTTTGGTTTGATTCAATTTTGGAGATCGTTCGATTTCCTACCAGATGCTCCGCGATTGCATATTATTTCGTGCTGTTCGATCGATATCGGGAAAAAAAAAGAAGAAAAACGTCGGTTCGATCAAATCAATGTAACGAGAAGCGAACAGGAGTGAATTCCAATGTAACATTCTGCATAAAAGAGACATCTCGTAAATCGTATGACCCGCTATAGATAAAAATCGCGAAGCGAATTACAAATTTCTGAAGTCTAAAGAATTTGAAAATTTGAAATGTTTTTTTCACATACATCTGCTTATGATTTATACTATCAAATTGCTCTTAAAAGTATGTAGAAACAAATAAATGGTTAAATATTTCCGCAAAATATGAAAACTTAAGTGTCGCTGTATAAATCAGAAGAGAGAACAAAAGAAGCTTATTAAATTATGTCGTCTTGAGTGAATTTCCGGTATCGTAGTTTTACCATGGTCGTCGATTTAACTTTCTAAATCAAGTATTTGCGCATTTTCTATCGACGTTCTATCAATGCTAATTCTATTCAATGGTGAAAAGGCTTCATTAGGGATGCATGTGAAACTCGTATGTCAATAAGTTGCACTTTCCATTGGCTGAGTTGCATCACGATAGCGAAACGTTAAAAGCCTTATTGACGGCTACAATAAAAAGATTAGCGGCATAATGTTATATCTTGATGTAATATCCTGTTTATAGGTTTTATATAGAGAGATTCGTCGCATAAACATTTCGTAAAATATTGCTTAGCTTGACTAATAAAGATTTAATAACTATCTGTATTAATATAATCATTTTTGTACATATATTTTTCTGAAGTATTAGGCTACTTAATTTTTTATAATAATCAATATGATTAAATAATCTAATATGTAAAAATAAAAATTGGTTAAATTTTCGGTCACATTTTAAAAGATTTAATTAATTTAATATATCTAAAAAGGTTAATTTTTTATAATTGCCGTAAGAGTCATTATCATAAAATTAAAACTCTTCACCCTTATTTTTCCAGAACGTAATAAAAAATGTTTGCGATATAATATGTGTGCATTTCGGGTCAAAAGTGTTATGTTAACGACAATTTTTGACTAGGTAACGTCTAACAAGCAGAGAGAAGCACGGCTTGTTTCGCATATTCGCATTATTGGGTCGCGCGACTGCTCGGGACAGACGCGGCGGCACGACGCGACGCGACATGCCCATGTCGGCCCCGCAGTTAATTCGTTCAAGCCTGAAAGTCATTAGCCAAGCCCGTAATCGAAATCATCGACAGCGGAACTATCGATTATACGTCACCGCGGGCTGTCGTGTTTCATGCTGATGCAGACGCAACGAATTGCCGCATACGGCGCATTTACGAGGCGCGCCGAATGCGCCTTGGCGCACTTTCCACGTGCCCGGAAACTCATTTTTGGGGGGAAGCCGACCAGAGCGGCCAACCGGCCGCTTGTTCATTCCACGTTTCTGACGGACACGTGAGAGCGGGCGTCCGAAACCGCGGCTAATTGGGCACAATAATTAACAGGGTCGCCGCCGGATTGCGCGCCACACCGTTCGTTCGTGTCCCACAATCCCGACTGATTTATTCCGTTCGACATTATCGCGTGATCCGCGATGCCACTCGTCGCGCTGATTGCGACCGATGCACTGATCGGAGAGCTGTATAAAACGATAAAAAATTTAGACTAATCGCCGATGTTGCGGTTTATAATTATTTCGTCGCGTAAAACGTCGATATTTATCGTGTTAATCGACGTTGACTTGAGCTTTATAAATAAATATTTATTTCAATATCTCGAAAAATTTGTCGTCGGTGTGGTGTTAAAGAAAAATAAAAAAATATAAGTTATCAATATTCTACATAAGAAATAGAAAATGACTTTTAGAAAGTATTTTAGTTGAAAATTTAGTAATAAAGAATACAATTATTAGTATTATTTTTTTATTGTCGATGCTATCCATATGTCGCGCATTGAAATTAAAATATTGACAGCTATTCGCGCCGAAATAAACACGCTTTTGCAAGCGAACAGAATATATATTATTCTGCCAAAAATTGCAACCAGTTATAAATCTTAATTTGCGATGTTACCGAAAGAATGAATATGTCATATTTTTCCATAACCGCGTTTCGTTGTATATGTAAACCGATAAAGATAAAATAAATGGTAATACGGGATAAAACAACGGACGTGCGATACGGTTTTCCAGAAAACAAATCTACGATTGCGTACAGGCGTACACGATGAACTATCGATGTTGAACTTTTTCGAAGCGAAACAGCGTACACCGAGAATGTCTGATAAAAGAATGTAAAATTTACTTTTCTCTATGTTTTCAGACCGTAAATAACATTTATAGACCTGTTCGAACAAACCTTTGTTTTCTGTCACAGAGAACGAGGTAGAATATATTTCGAAAAATTGAAAAACATCGAATATACTAAACTCGCGAGTGACTGGAGAGAGGATCAAGTATGTAAAAAAAAGTCGGTAGACCGCATAATTTCTTCAAATAGGCAATATTTTTTTTTTTCAAAAGAACGCAAAAAGCGTCGCGTCCATCAAATATATAACGCGGAGAATGCGCGCGCGGAATCGATTTCGTATTTCGTTTTTTGTATCTCGTGGGGCTCGGTATATGTAAACCCGATTTCGATTTTACACGATTTCGCAGGTGGATGCGACTCGCCGGACGTCAGCGACCAGACGCGCGTTAACATACGCGCTCTCTCATATATATATACACGCGCGCGTCGAAACGATACTTCGTACACTTTTTGTCGGTGTTCACGCGCCATCCGCGCGCCGTTTCTTTCGCATTGTTTTGTCCCGGTGCGACGGTGGCTAAAGAGCCGCTTCGTAACGCGTGCCAGCGCGTAGAAGCGGACGATGCGGTACCGATGCGACGCGCGTATTTGCACAGGTACGCGCGAAAAGCGTTTCGGTGGGCCATCGGCGTACCGCGCCGATGGGAACCGCGCTGCGTCCCATTATCAGGACTAAATTATCGGTTATGTCCGGCTGTAATCGAATTATAAGTGCGCGCAGTAATAGCGTTATGCGCGTTATTGTCGTAGCGGAGCGCAAGCGCGCCTCCTCTCCGGTTGACTTTCCGAGTGGTCCGCGGTACGTGCTGGATGGGTAGATTGCGTCTGTTAGTGCCTGCCGTCGTGATATTTACCTACTTTCGGTCGAGGAGCGGACGTGAGAGAGACAGTGAAGCATCGCGATAATAATATCTTTGTTCTTCTAATAGTAATTAACGCTCATTGAGAGAGAGAGAGAGAAGATAAGATCGCTGGAGCACCACTTCGCTCCAGCCTCGACGGCTTCAAAGGCGCATCTTATCGCGACGTTTCTCAACGTTTCCTCGATTCGGGAAGCAAAATGCCGTGTCCGTACACTTTCAGAGACGATTCGCGTTTCCCGGAACGCTCCGACAGCGATGCGGTGCACTTTTCGCGAAGTTAACAAACCTTTCACGATGTACTTCGCCCAGAAAGATGCAACGGGACGAGAAAATTTCCTGGGTAGCAAGGAACTCTCGCTGACGGAAGAAAATAAGCGGTCGTAATACCGTGGAAAAGAGACTCTCTCTCTCTCTCTCTCTCAAGCGTTCCTCTCTCGGTCCCGCGCGCGCGTTCCGTCTAAGAACGTGGATCGCGAAGCACTTCGGGGGCTTTACTGCGAAAACCAATCCGCTCGTTCGCTTTAACGGCTGGAGTTTAAAACTCTTTTACGAGTTCCGCGGAAGGAGACGAATCTTGCGAGAAGTTCTCTCCCTTTCCACCCCCCGGTTGTGCTTTGTTGTGGAATTTTCATTCCGATATGATCCCGCCGCGCACTTGAGATCAAAGTTAATCAAAGCGTTCGGCAACGGTTGATCAGTGTTTGGAGTATAGAGGCACTCAGCTATTATATATGATGTAAAATGAAGAGTGCTTGAGACAAGTCGCTGATTAACATACCAAGAAAATACAAAAATCCAACGTTTCCTTTAACATTGCGATTTACAATTCTTTTTGTATAAAATCGTAAGTGAATCCTTTAGAAAGCAAAAAGTAAGAAAACGTAATTGGCAAACAATTATTGAAGAGAGTTATTAAGTCTTCTTCCGTCTTAACTTTCTCGGTATCTTGATTGAATCATAAAATATATCCCGGCCCATTCAATTCGCCTTCCATTATATCGCCCGCGCGTCAGTCGCACCGAGTGCTAAAGTGGCGTAACAGTTCCCTATGAAAGCTTAATAGCGAAGGGTTGATACTGAATAGCCGTTGCGCAATACTGTCGAACGTTATCGATCTTCAAGTACGCTCGCCGCAACGAAACGTACGAATCGCGTCGCAACTCGGTCGCTAGCAATTTTGACCGCTGACTCTCGAATCGCCCATCGCGTCGATCCTTATCGGCGTGATCGGCTGCGCGCGTAGCAGAGATGGTAGATTGAATTTCAAGCGATTCTCTCTCTCTCTCTCTCTCTCTCTCTCTCGTTACACGAGCTTTGCTCTCGAGGGGACTGGCCCAGCGCGCAGCCCGGCCAATTATTCGAGCAAACATGCGGGTATGCATACCTGGTGTCGTGAACCCCAGGTGAGTAATCAAGGTGAGAGCGCCACGATATACACAAGAGAGAGAACGAGAGAACGAGAGAGAGAGAGAGCTGCGCCGGATTTGGCGCGAGTTACGTTGGGTGCACGTTGGGGATGATCCGTCGCCAGGGGAGATACTCGATTATCTCTGTTATTTCGAGCATCGCGGAGAAATGTTTCCGATAAAAATCCAGAGCGTTTCCAGTGGATACTCGAATACGACGTACATACAGAGCGAACTTGACCCTCCGCTAACGTTACGTAGCAGCGATCGAAAGGGGATTGGATCAAAGGAGAAATTCCGCGTGTTACGAGAAGCTGCGTATGTGGCAGGATGCATCCGAAACAGGCAGAGTTTAGATCGATTTGATATTGACTTTCCATTGGCGAAGGTTTAAGCGGACTCAATTATCGATTCAATCTGTCTGACTACCAGTCTCGTATTTTTTAGTTTTCGATTTTAATCCTTCTAGCAACTAAGCTGCAAATATAAATTAAATCCATAAAGGACGCCTGGGTGAATTAAATTATTGCAAGAGCGCTAAATCTATTAAGTTCATTAACGCCATTCGCGCGTTATTGAGAGATATTTCGAATGCCATTCGTGACATTTTCCCAAACACAAAGCATTATTATACACTCGCTTTTTAATGTTTCTGGATGCACAGGTACACGTAGATATACATACAGAAATGTGCGCGTATATATGCGGTCGTCCTCAAACAGTAGAATAAACGGGACACCTGTGCACACGGAAGCCGCACGAGAACGGCGAAAGAATTTCATTTCTGATTTGCACAGTGCGCAACGAAGGGTTGCCAAACGGGGCGAGCATCCAATTGGAAGGCATGCAAAGGGGCATGAAACGGGTTGGAAGAGAAGGGGAGGGAGGGTGAGGTGGAGTGAAAGTAAATAAACCCTAGTGGGCGTGAAGGGAGTTCGTCCGCGGCGTGCACGAGCGGCGAAAAAATCGCATTTCATCTCGATACACACGACGAGAGAGTCCGCCATTATCGGGAAAGGCGAGGATTTAATAAAAAATTCGAGTCAGGCTCGCGAGACTTCGCGGACGACAGACCGGGCCTGGGGAACAGGAGGGAATCGGGGAGGCAGGGGGGTGCCGGTAGCAGCCAGTCGATTTGGGAGGAAGCGAGGGAAGGACGTCTTCCTCCGCGTGCGGAATATCGAGTAATCCTCTTGGCTACCAGCGCGAAATCCTTGCACGACGATAAACGCATTCCCACAGGACTCAGAAGCGCGCCAGAAGGGCTGTCCGTGTATGATTACGGTGATTGCGAAGCTGACAAGGTGCACATTGTTATACGCGGATCAAACAAGACATTCTTTTTTCCCTTCGTTCGACAAAACGCGGCATATCTGTTTCTTCAAAATTTAAGCAAACGCGCTGAAAAAAATCACGCGTGTATTAGAAAGTCATGTCCGCTTTCAAAATTTGCCACTTTATCGATTAAACGCGAGGATACTGATAACCAAAAATTCTTCTTCGTTCGTACACGAGTCTTTTCCGGATCTCAGATGTAAAAAAAGTCGAGAACGGCTGTTTGTGTTCCTCCAGAAACTCGATCCCCTTTTGACTTAATGGTATCAATTATAAAAATCAATAATCATGCTACACCCTTCCGAGGCTGGAAGGCGCGCCGTGTTGAGATTGCAGTAAATTTGCATCGCAGATTGTATACCGATTAGACCGACCTCGGTCGAGTCAGGAGTAATTGCAGCCCTAACGGTGAGGAAGAGGGAGGGGGGGCGGTGAGAAATTAACCGTGGCAGCTGGACGAGTGCCGAACGCGCTCGACAGCTGCCAAATCAGTGCTGTCGATATCCCGCCGAATTCTGAGCGCACTATTCTCTAAATCCGAGTGAAAAGTCTGGACGCCATCTGTCCGACATATGCATGACACGCGTTACACGTTATCAAAGACAATGCATTTTGGGCGAATCACCCATTTTGCATCCGTCTTACGTCTACAGAAGTAAATCGCGTTTCTGCGCCGCACGAAAATGAAATCTCTCTGACTGCTGACGCGTTCACTCGCAAAACATGAATATTACCAAGCATATGTTTTCGTTCAACGCGAATGTGGTTTAAGTTAGAAACACGCAAGACTGGTAAATGCACCGTCGAGCTCCGCTTACGGAAAATCCCGACGAAGGAGGGAAAAAGAAAAAAGAGGAAATCCTCTACGGATAACATCGTCGCGCGGAGAAGCGGAAGGGACTTTTCTCCGGCAATAGATTATGCCAGTTCATCGGGACGTTCACGAACGAACGAAAGAGCTTCACGAAAAGCATCGTTCGGGGCTTGTTAGGGTCCGAGGAAAAATAATGCCGACGAAGATCGCTCGTAGAATTCTATCGCGCCGCTGTACCAACCACGCTTCCTAAATGGAGACCACCAGTCATTCCCTTGAACCACTCCCGTCTTGGAAATGCCTCGCGGCAATCGCTTCAACATAAATTGCTTAATATTTTAATGCATTCTCGGCTTCTCTTCATAAATCCAAGAACGATAATACATTAGGCGATTTCTTTTTTTCTCACACCCGCGAGAATTATAATGCATAAAAGAAACCGTCGCGTCGTGGAAAGAGGAGAAAATCTACTGATAAAGATATTAAGCGTTAATTTAAGGTTCTAAAGAGCTCAAAGAGACACAGAATATAGACGATATCGTTTACATATTTTTCTTTTTTTAAGTGCACGAGCCGTCTAGAGGCGTGCGCGCACTAATCGAGGATCTCTCAGGACTGGGCTGATATTAATTTTCCAAAGTGGTCAGGCGGTGTTGGAGACTAATGGACTCTTATTAGAAAGGAGCACCGCGAGTCCATGATCTTCAGTTTTTTTAATACAAGTGACGATCATATTTCTCGTGCACTGAGAAGCGGCGGTACTTTAAAATTAAAATTTAGCCGTGCCTGAATAAATATCATTAAAAAATTTCTACGCGATACACGTTTCATATATGGTAAGTGGATAAAAAACTATATCAAGCAATTATGTTAATAGAAGGAAGAAGTAAATATGATTTCCAATCTGAACGCACATATACAAATACGTGCGCAAGCATGCGTGAGAAGATATGTGCCTGTTTGTGTAAAAACATTTCTTAGCAAGAAATTACAAGTCTAGCTGAAAAAAGTGGAAATATAATTTATAAGATACATTAACGATTTCAGGCTTAAAAAAATTGTTGTTTAATCGACATATTTCCTACTATCGAGTATCCGCACTTAAAGAAAGAGCGTTGGCGTACTCAGGAGATCGGAGTTCAAGAACGGTTGATTACTTGGCGACGTAACGGTAACGGTCTTCAAGGAGAACGAACTTCTTTTTATGTCGACGTCGGTGTCGCGAACTAATCGCACTTTTCCTGTTGATATTCGATACCGATCGTGGCGTGTTAATCCGACTAACCGCGAACGATAGCGAACTGCAACGCGGACCTACGGGATCGTGAAGCGTTGTTGGAGCGAATATCGCGCTCCACTGAAGTTTCCGTTTTTTTTCCAAGCGCGAGGCGAGAGGGAACAGTTTGCGTAATACTAGAAGAGAAAATACTGACCGGGCTTATCGCGCAACGACTTTTTAGATATACCGCAAAGATTTATTTACAGAATTCAGTTTATTTTCGTCCTGATGACGCACGAAATTCGCGATCTCGTTCATGATTAATCGGTAAATTAATCGTTCGCATAAATTTCAGTAATAATCCGATAAAACTTGCGTTTTACGCGAATAAAGCTGCAACGATATCGCTGATATACCTGCCACCGATACGAGAGTAGATTGGAGATATATCTGTCGCTGAAATCACCGAACGTTTCTGGGTCTTCGTTAGTCGTACAAATCTTGCACATATCGATTCTCGGACGCAATCGGATCGATCCGACTACCCGCGGCCGTGATTAGCGAACCGGACGAGCTGTGCGCGGAGCGTGATCGTGATCGTGACGCGAGATTGTCAAAGCGAGTATCGAGTTCGAGTTTTTATTTAGCCCATGCGCGAAGGCGATCGCTCGTGTAAAACGCGTCGAACGAGCGGTCGTCGTGTCACGAGCACGCGACATCGGTATAAAACCGTTTTGCGCGGGCTTACTCATCGTGAGCCATCGTGCAAGAATGACGCGTCGCTAGCGTGAAGCGCGGATTATACCGCAACTCTAAGCCGCTGGGTGTGAGCGTTATTAAGTGAAGCGTCATTAGAGTACGTGGTGAAGGTAAATATTTAAATTTGAGAGAAACGCTAATATAAACGCGCGAGATGGTTTAATTTCATAATTGGCAGTATGTTGATGCAAGTGTGTATAGACGCTAGAATTGCAAACGTAATTCTATCGAGTATGACAATCAGTATATTCAACCAGCGAGCTTGCGTAGAAACTAAGAACAGTCGGCGAGAATAAGTCGATTTAATGCGAGAATGCCATTCAGCATTTGTGCGCAAAAAAGGTATGTCCAAAACATGAAAGAGTAAAACTTTTGTAATGGTAATAGAAGCAAAACGTAAAATTTGATTAAATGTTAATTAATTGTTGTATTAGACAGGTATTATAAGTTCTGAAAACTAAATACAAAGCACTGGCAGAAACTTACGCGGTCGTGCGCCTATCTCGTTTATCGCACGTCGCTTTCGGAAGCAATAAAAAGTCAGACGCGGTATCATTTCGCCGGAAGTGCCTGGCTAGGCAAACAAAAACGGACCGTCAAAGGGACTGGCTACGAAACATCCGTCGCGCATACGATTTCGCCCCGACGCGACGGACGGGCGTGCATTCTTAATACGCAGCGCTAGCTCACAACGCTCGGATTTTCTCTCCGACTCCGCGCTCGCTCGCTCGCTCGCTTCATGCTCTACTTCGCGAGAACCGAGAACCGGAGTTCTCCGCTGCCTTCTCCCGCCGCGAGTAGCCTTTGTTACGCGTTCCAGTTTACGGCTGCGGCCCGTTCGCGTAACCCGAGATCGTCGTGACGACGCAGAAACGACACCCACGAAATTTCTTCCTGCGGAAACTCGCGGTGATCTCTTTAGTTGGGGTTTAACATCGCCCTTTCGTTTACAATGTGAAACCGCAGTAAACGCCGCGACACCGCTGTTCCACGGGCAACGAACAATTGTCATTTGCAACGCTCGACAGTTTTAAAGATATTTCTTCGAGCTCTCTCTTAAAGGATAATTTCTAAAGCAGCGGAGAGTGAGAGAAAGAGAGAGAACGCGAGATTAAATTGAAAAATTAAGGATTGCATCTCCTTATGCAAGAACAGCTCTGTGTTTGTTCAGCTCAATGCGCTGGATCTGTAAAAAGATCCGCAAGAGAAAGTGCGTGACTCTCATAATGTTCCGTATAATCCGTTCATCGTATCTGGCACACTTCGAACGCGAAAGCAGCGCGATGACTAACGTCTTTTTCCCTAGCACCTCAAGACCCTCAAAGCGACCGCGTTCCCGCATTATTAAGGAACGAATATGGTTTGTCGTTTTGCGCCATAACGAAGCGCGCCTATATATATAGCAAACGAAACGTTTTTGAAGCGTTCGGAAAGCGGCACTCCCAGCTTATCGACCGCACATAACCCGCGGCGTAGGCGCTTTTTCGTTTCCAACTTTTTTTTCTGATACCACTATCCGGAAAATTCTATATTCTACGTTAAGCGCGCGCGTTTTCGGCGCGATCGGCTAACCGCACTCGCGGGAAAAGTCTGATAACGATGCTGTTAAAACGTTCGCTCGACCTTCATTCGATTCAATAACTCGGATTAAACGTACGTTGCTTTGCACCCAAAGTCAACTTGCCGCTCGTTAATTAGAATTATTACGCATACGAAGCATAAAATTTCGATCGCGTCCAATACATGAATAATAATAAATGATTAATTTCCTAAATTTATTTGCGGAGTTGTACGCGAATAATTGCAATCGCAAATTTAATTTATTTCTCATACAGTTAATAATAATGCAGAACATACCTATTCCGTAAATGAAATCTATTTTGTGTATGTTTCTTTATTTATTTTGTAATGTTTATAAAGACGTATTTGCTCGCGCATGTAATTATACTATTTTATTTATTCTGTTTGATTTATTGAATCTCTTATGATCCACCTCTTTCAAATTCACTTGTAATTTAAATCGAAATAATAATCGAGGCGTTTCATGTATTTAATTTGCCGATTTATTTATTTCTTGTTCATTTTCTTTGTTAAGGAATAAAAAGCAGATCCCCTATTACAATCAAATAAGGCAGCTATCGTAAACGATTTTATTTCATTCATACGATACACATATGTATCCAATTTCCTCGAATCGCGCACAGTTCGGGAAATCGCAGCTGCGATTGCCAGCTTATTTAAAACCGTTTGCCCCGTGTCAGTCCTATTGTTTTCCCAATTGATCGACCGATCTAGCAAGCAACTACGTGCATTTTCAGACCACCGTTCCCGGCCGCGATGGTAACAATCCTGGAGGCAGTTGTGCGAGCGTTTATGCGTCCGATCCGACGCGGAGCAGTAATGCGTGATATTTATGACGCTCGAGCTCCGACAGCGGAGGAACGATTACAGCTCGAGGCGCATACGTCGAAGAACAAGTTTCGCACCGTACCGGCCGCAGGCAGAACCGACCCGAGACTAACTCCGAGCTCTAAAGTTCACACATCATCGCGTGCCTATTCTGTTTTTCTGCTTTTTATCGCTACGCATGACGACAGCGCCTTATACCTCAAAACGCGTAGAATACCTGCCACAATTCGAGTTTCCGTGCGGCCTTCCCTTTTCGCGTATGAAGTAAGAAGAGTTTAATGTGCCACGCCTTCTCATGCGAAGAACTTAATCGACGTAGAAAAACCCACGCCTACGATCATCTCACCGCACTTACCGTTTCTAAAATCACCTTGAGAATACGCGCACGGTATGTTTGCGACCATTCGGTACTACGACTTGGTCGACGTACAAACGAGGAACGTGGTTCTCAATATGTATAACAGCAAATTTCAAAGAATTGTCCGAAATACAACATGTGCATTGCACTGCCGTCGTTACAAACTATATACTTTTAGATTTCGTCGTTTTTTAAATTCAATTTTTATCATTCCATGGGAATGAGATAAATTCATGATATCCAACTTGGAATTCGACTTTAAGAATATATAATGTTATTTTACATTAAATTAAATCTAGAAACAATATTAGCGCAAGAGGTAATCCCATATGGAATTTTCGTAATTTTACGTGACAGAGATTGTCACGTGGTATCAGTAAGTTTATCTCGTAATCGTTTCGTACTTAATCGTTTACTTGTATACAGAAAATAAAAATATTACGTCAACGCGGTCGCGATGGTTCAAGAAGCCTTTACGCTCGATTTCAACAACTTTAATCTTGATTTACTTCTTCCGTTTTTCTATACGTTAAAAATTTTAAAGAAAGACAGATAGAGAGAGATAGAGAGAGAGAGGGGGGGGGGGAGAGAGAGAGAGAGAGAAAATTAATTAAACTCAAAGTTAATAAAATCAAGATTAATCAACGTGAAACTACTATTATAAATGATCTATCGAAATTCCCGACATTTAATTTATAACATTATGGAATCTTTGATTATATGTAATAATTGGATTAGAACGTATGATGAGAGTAACAATGAATTATGAAAGCGTCACGTAATTAATTAATACTTATTACTGATTGATTAATAATTATCATAATTAATACAATACAATACATATGTCATATATATAAGTATAAGTATATATGAAATACTCATTTTAGAGAGATAATCAAATTGTATAACTTAATCGGTAAATACTAATTTAAATTAACAGGTTTTTTAGAATCTCAACGTAATAACATATGTAATGATTACAAAGACATTTAGAAAAAAGCAGGAAAGTGCTTAAAATCTAACTTCCATTTTACCCGCGGAATTCTGGTGGCTCGAGAGTTTTCTCATAACTCGTATCGCAAAAGTATTTTCGAACGGGGCAGAATACAAAGTGCACAACCGCGCTTTTGGCGGCGACGGACAAAAAGGCATACACAGTCGCGATCAATATTTAATATTTGTCCTCGCCGCGCGGCTAGCGGCGCGGTTTTTCTCCCTTTTCGGCACGCGCAGTTCAAATTTACTTGGGAATTTCGCACGGCGATTTTATTACGACGAAAGTTTATCCGCGAGAGAGAAACCCATATTCTCTTTCCCTTCGCGAAACTCCCTTTCTTCCCTTCTCCGCGCGAAAGCGCACCGTAAAAAGAGTCGCCTTTATACGACGCGCAAAAGTCTCGGGCGAGAAGCCGAGGAACCGTGCGGTTTTATCGTTGAAAAGCGCGTCGGAACTCTCCTTGGCACAGGATCCAACGATCCAACCCGTGCACGGACGAGGCTTTTCCTTTTTTGCGGCGCGCGCTTGGATAGCTCCGGACTTTCCCTTTCTCTCCTCTTCCGGTCTCCTCTTCTCTTTCCCGCTTCTTCTTGCTTGCGCGCCGCACTCTTCGTGCTGCTCCTCTTCTCCACGTCTTCTCTACCTCATCCCAACGGGTGATGCACTTTCCCGCGGCTTTATTTACGTGTTTTCGGCCGAGCACGAGTGTCCTCGAATCGTCGCGAGAGCACTCGCTCGTACACTTATTCTCCTCCCGGCTCGTAAAGGAAGCCTCCGTTGAGAATCATTGCGCTCCTCGCCGATCCGATGGGGTGCGTCCGGCGTAACGTTGAAAGTAATGGAATTACGCCGGATTTTCCTTTTTCATCCGTCGCGGACAAGCGGAACGCCGACGCATTTTTATGGAGATAGCCTTACGGAACGTTTACGAAGAATAGTGAAATCCCTGGTTTTGTGGGAAACAAATCGGTAACCAGCTTCCCTCGAAATAGATTGATTTCACCCTTTGTCGCTTCCTCACTGAACAACTCGTCGAAATTTCGACTAACAAAAAGAAGCCAAAGAAATATCCTATTCCAATAAAATTAAGAAAAAAATAGGATATTAACGAATTAAAAAAAAAGAAGGATAATCATCAAAATATTAAAGTTGTTTAAAACATAAAAAATAATTGCCTAATAAAAAATCCAGCGGATTGAATTAATGAAAACTTTCAAATTTTGTCAATAAATTACTTTAAATATAATAAATTGAATAAATTTTATCCGCTAAAGAAGCGTGAATTCATCAAGACGTTTATTTCTTTGACTCGGACAGATATATTTTTAATATATCTGGTAGGATACAAGTAAAATTATAAAATGTATCGTCATAAATGTCAATATATTATACTATTATAGTATAAATATATTACGATGAATAGCTCATTGCATGTTGTTTTGTCAGTTAATCGATACACGAATTACGCGCGATAATTTAAATGCACGCTTGTTATTAAACGTCGGTAATAACATTATACTAAATCTATTGCTATTGTTTCGCTAAATTCGATATGCGCAGCGTTGACCTAAAGCTACACACTATTCGCTCGCATAACCGGAAACATTAACGGCCAGACAACAAGCGGAGTCTGCCAACTCCGCACTCCTGTAGGCGGCCCGTAGCTCCGAACGTCAAGAACGGGAATCGCGTGTCAACGACGAGGAAATTGAAATCCATAAGGTATAAATGGTAAAGCCGGAGGTTCGAGAGATTTAACCGGCATTACCATTTCCCATCGCCACCTCGTTATTTCCTTTTCGCGCGATTTCGTGCATTCGCGTGAGCTGTGCTACGTGCCTGGAATGCCGCGGACGCCGCCGCGATCTCCCGAGACGAAAAAGAGATATGCCAGGTGTTGCTACGTGCCGAAGCCCCGCGGCTACAGTAAAGCGCCATATGGTTGGGGCCCCATTGGCAGTGATGTATCACATTTCATGGTGGCCACCATCTATGAGTTCTTTATGTCATTCAACGTTCTCTATTTAGCACATTGACGAGTGAAATTTGTAACGTGTCTCCCATGACATTTGTATTAGGTGTGTCCCGTCGTTTTTTCTCTTCCGAATTCTTTATATGGATTCAGAATGTAATAATGAAAAATATAATAGTCAAAGAAAAAAGTAAAAAGAAGGAGATACTGGAGTCAACCGGAGTCCAGTTTAAAGCGACTTATCGCGCAATAAGTCTCGCAGTTTGCCGACTACTACGAGAGAGAGATTATAGATAAGTAAGTATGCGCCGAAGTGAAAGTACGAAATTACCGAGCTTACTCCACACTCCTAGATTTTCCGCCGGCGGTTACCCGCTCGGCCGCTGAATATGCATTAAACGGGATATTACTGGCGGCGGATCAGGGACGATACTATTTCTCATAGCGTAATGCTGTTGCGAGCGTCGCACCGGCTACCGCGGGTCGCTAACTTCGGTTCCGACGCGGTGAATAAATTTCGCCAAGGGTCCACCATGCGGTTTCTCCGGCTTTTTATTTCAAATTTTCTCGGTCCGCTCTCGGAGAGCGGAGAGTGGCGGGCAGAGAGACGAGCGGGAGAAACAACATAGAACATAGACTGATACTCGAGAACGCAACACGCTGCTGAACCCCACCGAACTGGAATCTCATCCCGCGGCTCGGCTGCGTTGCGTCGCGTCGCGTCGCACTCCGCTGCGTGACGGATAATTGAAGAGCTCGCCCCTCAAAAGGAAGGACAATCACTCGAAAATCGCGCGCGTGTAAAGAACCAGTCTGTTCACTTCAGAGAGTCGCGACAGTCAGCAAAGCGGGATTCTAAAAATATGCCTCTCAAATGCGCAACATCATACGTTGCTGTTTAATTTGCGACCTCGTAAAAGACTCGAGACAATTAGGTCTCGTATATAAGTAAATGTAAGGATGTATCATTATTGTAATTATAACCACAATTAGAGCAATAACGAAAGGTTTGTTATTTATTTACACAGTGAAACTCATGCGATCTCAGTTTCTTGGTACAGGCATCCCGTATTAATGTAGTGTTTAGTTGTATTCATTGCCATTGTTGCGGCGGAAAATGTTCTATCTTATTCGCGATAAATATTTATGAGAAGGTGGGGGAGAAAAATAGGTTTGTCAGACGAATTTTCCGAGTCGTCGTTATACGATGAAGTGGAATCGTTATCGAGCCGGAGGATTTGTATCGAGTAGAATAATGCGCGATCCTTAATCGCGAGTCGTGAGATGCAAAACTATACGAGTTGTCTTAATTTCACGAAATGAGACTTATCGTGGCGATGAGCGGTGAAGGAATGGCAAGAGAATTTTCCCCTCGCGAAGCAGGATCTCTCACAACGTCACGATGATAAATCGAGCGCGAGAACGACGCGACGTCGGGACGCTGCGGCCACCCTAGCGAGACACAATCTTTTCCTATTAGCCACGCCACGGGCCTTAAAAACGTTACCGAAAAAGAGCGGCGGG
Source organism: Temnothorax curvispinosus (assembly GCF_003070985.1). NCBI lineage: Eukaryota > Metazoa > Arthropoda > Insecta > Hymenoptera > Formicidae > Temnothorax > Temnothorax curvispinosus. The sequence continues at coordinate 34,791 of NW_020218367.1, read as the reverse complement.
AAAACGGCGGGAAAAGCGACGATGGAAGGGGGGGAAAGGGAAAACGGGGCCACGTGAATTATTGCCGCGACGCTGTCATGTGAGTTTAATCGGACATATTGCCGCGAAAAATGTTTTGCGTCCGTGCTCGAGCCGCGAGCTCTCCATTTCCGGGTACAGCTGTACTCACGTATGTCGCGAGAGATGTTATTAATATTAGTGTATTTCAACACGCGGCGAATGGATTTCATTAAGTTTGCAAATCATTCAAAATGAAACTGAACGTCATGTTATTTCATCTGTGCATTCTTTAATAGTTAAAGTCACGTGCGTGACGAGATAACTCACTCGGTTAGTTATATATGTCTTCCATATAGCCGTCCAATTTCTGTTGCTTTTATTCGATTTATTTTATTCGCGGATTATATTTGTATACGTCATTTATAAAATTTCAAAAAATAAATAATAAAAATACACTAAACTCGCAAATATTTACGTTATTTGATGCAATACACACAGTTCCGCGAAATATAAAATATATCGCAGTTTTTTTTTTTATAATGGTAAAAGAACCTTCCATTGATTTTAATCTATAGGAATAGATTTTTTCAGCGTAATGTTGTATATTAGGTCACCTATTTAGATCGCGAGAAATGTCCTACTTCTTTCGAGAAATTAAGAGCATCACTGGAAGAGAAAATAAACGGACAAAGAAAATAAACGAATCGAGACAGCAGCTCGCACGCTCTCCCTTCCCCCCTTCTCTCTCTCTCTCTCTCTCTCTCTCTCTCTCGCTTATTTAGATCCGAGAATATCACTTCGTAGGATATCAACTTACGGAGCGACTAAAGTAAACTAGGTGCAATATAT